>NW_028157216.1:0-28849 GCF_964263955.1 Coregonus lavaretus | reverse complement strand
GACACCTTGGAGCCCCACTCCTAACCCCGGTCCTTGGACACCTTGGAGGACTCCACCTTGGAGCCCCACTCCTAACCCCAGTCCTTGGACACCTTGGAGGACTCCACCTTGGAGCCCCACACCTAACCCCGGTCCATGGGCCCCTTGGAGGACTCCACCTTGGAGCCCCACTCCTAACCCCGGTCCTTGGACACCTTGGAGCCTCACTCCTAACCCCGGTCCTTGGACACCTTGGAGCCCCACTCCTAACCCCGGTCCTTGGACACCTTGGAGCCTCACTCCTAACCCCGGTCCTTGGACACCTTGGAGCCTCACTCCTAACCCCGGTCCTTGGACACCTTGGAGCCTCACTCCTAACCCCGGTCCTTGGACACCTTGGAGCCTCACTCCTAACCCCGGTCCTTGGACACCTTGGAGCCCCACTCCTAACCCCGGTCCTTGGACACCTTGGAGCCTCACTCCTAACCCCGGTCCTTGGACACCTTGGAGCCTCACTCCTAACCCCGGTCCTTGGACACCTTGGAGCCCCACTCCTAACCCCGGTCCTTGGACACCTTGGAGCCTCACTCCTAACCCCGGTCCTTGGACACCTTGGAGCCTCACTCCTAACCCCGGTCCTTGGACACCTTGGAGCCTCACTCCTAACCCCGGTCCTTGGACACCTTGGAGCCTCACTCCTAACCCCAGTCCTTGGACACCTTGGATTCCTACCCCTGGGTTGACCACCACCTCCTTCTCTGAGGGCACCTCAGCTGCTGGCTGTGGTGCTGGTGGTTTCTGGTTTTCCCAGGGCTCTGCCGGGGCCTGTGGTGGTGATGCTTTCTGCTGCCAGGTTTCCTGTGGTGCTTTCTGCCAGACGTGGGCCAGCTCAGGCTCCTTCCCCTCATAGATGATGAGCAGGGAGGAGGAGTAGAAACGGTAGGTGGTCTGTCTCTCAAGAACGGCCTTCAGGCTGCGTAGCTTACACAGCATGGGCTCAAACAGATCCTTCCTGAGCGACGTCCCGTTGTGCATGAACTGGTAGAGGGCATGGCGGAAGCCCTCGATGGACAGGCTGCGGCCGTAGTACTTGTTCCTGCACAGATAGTGGCCCGTGTCCATCTGGTACACCTGGACCATAGAACCACAGAGAGAACAGAGGTTACACCTGGACCATAGAACCACAGAGAGAACAGAGGTTACACCTGGACCATAGAACCACAGAGAGAACAGAGGTTACACCTGGACCATAGAACCACAGAGAGAACAGAGGTTACACCTGGACCATAGAACCACAGAGAGAACAGAGGTTACACCTGGACCATAGAACCACAGAGAAACAGGTTACACCTGGACCATAGAACCACAGATGTGAGGTTACACCTGGACCAAAGAACACAGAGATAAGAGGATACACCTGGATCATAGAACACAGAGATAAGAGGATATACCTGGACCATAGAGCACAGAGATAAGAGGATATACCTGGACCATAAAACACAGAGATAAGAGGATATACCTGGACCATAAAACACAGAGATAAGAGGATATACCTAGACCATAGAACACAGAGATAAGAGGATATACCTGGACCATAGAACACAGAGATAAGAGGATATACCTGGACCATAGAACACAGAGATAAGAGGATATACCTGGACCATAAAACACAGAGATAAGAGGATATACCTGGATCATAGAACACAGAGATAAGAGGATATACCTGGACCATAAAACACAGAGATAAGAGGATATACCTGGACCATAAAACACAGAGATAAGAGGATATACCTGGACCATAGAACACAGAGATAAGAGGATATACCTGGACCATAAAACACAGAGATAAGAGGATATACCTGGACCATAAAACACAGAGATAAGAGGATATACCTGGACCATAGAACACAGAGATAAGAGGATATACCTGGACCATAGAACACAGAGATAAGAGGATATACCTGGACCATAGAACACAGAGATAAGAGGATATACCTGGACCATAAAACACAGAGATAAGAGGATATACCTGGACCATAGAACACAGAGATAAGAGGATATACCTGGACCATAAAACACAGAGATAAGAGGTTACACCCGGTACTACACAACACACAGAGGCTCCGTCCCAAATGACACCCTATTCCCTACAAAGTGCACTACTTTTGACCAGGGCACATAGGGGTAGTGCACTACGGAGGGAATAGGGTGCCATTTGGGATGCAGACAGAGAGTACAGAGGTTAGACCTGTACCATTAAAACAGAACACAGAGGGGGGGACAGAAAAACACAACAGAACATGGTGAGTCATTCTGATTTATGGGGGAGAGAGAGAGAACAAAACCATACAAATGGAGGAGGAGAGGAGGCCTTCTGAAGCTGGACGTTGGGATCAATGCTGGGGGCCATTGTCCCTGCTAGTGTTACAGGCGCTACATTGTGAACAGACAATCACGCCGTCCATCCCTCTGGAATTCGTGGTGTGTGTGTGTGTGTGTGTGTGTGTGTGTGTGTGTGTGTGTCTGGGGGTGTTGGGATCAAGGAGGAAGGTGAAATTCAGTTCCAACCGAATGGGCAATAAAGTGCAGTATGTCCCAGTTGTCTCTTGTTTCTAACTTGATAGGATACTCAGTATCCCTCCTGTCCTGCTCGGCTTCCTGTTGTGGGATCTCTGTGTCAGCCCAGGTGTTAGTAGAATCAATATGAAGAGATACGGAGTAAGGGATCTACGGAGTAAGGGATCTACGGAGTAAGGGATCTACGGAGTAAGGGATCTACGGAGTAAGGGATCTACGGCGTAAGGGATCTACGGAGTAAGGGATCTACGGAGTAAGGGATCTACGGAGTAAGGGATCTAGGGAGTAAGGGATCTACGGAGTAAGGGATCTAGGGAGTAAGGGATCTACGGAGTAAGGGATCTACGGAGCTGTAGCTACTGTGTAAGCCATCCTTACTGATACCCAAACTAGCAAACAATGTAGAACGAAGCACTGCATTGGGCATGCATTCTAAGTGGTAGCCTACAGCTCCTTCGGAAAGTATTCAGACCCCTTGACCTTTCCCATATTTTGTTACGCTACAGCCTTATTCTAAAATGGATTAAATATATTTTTTTCTCAGCAATCTACACACAATACCCCATATTGACAAAGCGAAAACAGGTTTTGAGAAAGTTTTTGGGAATTTATAACAAATAAAAAACAGAAATACCTTATTTGCTTAAGTATTCAGACCTTTTGCTATGAGACTCGAAATTGAGCTCAGGTGCATCCTGTTTCCATTGATCATCCTTGATGTTTCTATAACTTGATTGAAGTCCACTTGTGGTAAATTCAATTGATTGGACATGATTTGAAAAGGCACACACCTGTCTATATAAGGTCCCACAGTTGACAGTGCATGTCAGAGCAAAAACCAAGCCATGAGGTTGAAGGAATTGTCCGTAGAGCGCCGAGACAGGATTGTGTCGATGCACAGATCTGGGGAAGGGTACCAAAATATTTCTGCAGCATTGAAGGTCCCCAAGAACACAGTGGCCTCCATCATTCTTAAATGGAAGAAGTTTGGAACCACCAAGATTCTTCCTAGAGATGGCCGCCCGGCCAAACTGAGCAATCAGGGGAGAAGGGCCTTGGTCAGTGAGGTGACCAAGAATCTGATGGTCATTCTGACAGAGCTCTAGAGTTCCTCTGTGGAGATGGGAGAACCTTCCAGAAAGACAACCATCTCTGCAGCACTCCACCAATCAGGCCTTTATGGTAGAGTGGCCAGATGGAAGCCACTCCTCAGTAAAAGGCACATAACAGCCCGCTTGGAGTTTGCCAAAAGGCACCTAAAGGACTCTCAGACCATGAGAAACAAGATTCTCTGGTCTGATGAAAACAAGAATTAACTCTTTGGCCTGAATGCCAAGTGTCACGTCTGGAGGAAACCTGGCATCCCTACGGTGAAGCATGGTGGTGGCAGCATCATGCTGTGGGGATGTTTTTCAGCAGCAGGGACTGGGAGACTAGTCAGGATCGATTCAAAGATGAATGGAGCAAAGTACAGAGAGATCCTTGATGAAAACCTGCTCCAGAGCGCTCAGGACCTCAGACTGGGGTGAAGGTTCACCTTCCAACAGGACAACGACTCTAAGCACACAGCCAAGACAACGCAGGAGTGGCTTCGGGACAAGTCTCTGAATGTCCTTGAGTGGCCCAGCCAGAGCCCGGACTTGAACCCGATCTAACATCTCTGGAGAGACCTGAAAATAGCTGTGCAGTGACGCTCTCCATCCAACCTGACAGAGCTTGAGAGGATCTGCAGAGAAGAATGGGAGAAACTCCCCAAATACAGGTGTGCCAAGCTTTTACCGTCATACCCAAGAAGACTTGAGGCTGTAATCGCTGCCAAAGTTGCTTCAACAAAGTACTGAGTAAAGGGTCTGAATACTTATGTAAATTTGATATTTCTAAAAACCTGTTTTTGCTTCGTCATTATGGGGTATTGTGTGTAGATTGATGAGGGGAAAAAACAATTTAATCAATTTTAGAATAAGGCTGTAACGTAACAAAATGTGGAAAAAGTAAAGGGGTCTGAATACTTTCCAAAGGCACTGTATGCTGGCATGCTTGCTGTTGTCTTGGCTAGGTCTCCTTTGCAAAAGAGAGCTTTACACTTTCAGGTGAATTAAAGTTTAAAAAGACATAGAAAACCCCTGGACTCACCTGCATCCCACAGACACGTACCCCCAGGGTGGCGGAGGTGCTCTGTTCACACTTCTTCATCTGCCTGGCAGCCTTCTCCTCCGAGGCATCGTCCCCGTGCTGACGTGTGCCCATCTTCAGGTCCAGGATGCACGGGTAGCTGAAGTGGTGAACCACGTTCTCCAGGAGCAGAAACTCTGGGAGGGGTTAAGGTCAAGGAGACAACGCTCTCTTCGAAGTAAGGTATTAGCTAAACAGTAAAAGTCACTCAAGGAAATGCTCTCTCTTCCAATTGTAGCGGAGGTGAGTCGGGACTCACACTCGCGTGACTGCGACTTAAGATCAGTGTCACCCTCGGTCCAGGAGGCAAATTCCTCTTGCTCTTAAAAGGGTTAAGATCTTGGTTTCTTGAGTGGGAGACCGGGGTTCAGATCCCACCAGTTACACAGGGGGAGGTGTCAGCTTAAAAATTAAGTCATAGTCTCACTTAATTTGATTGAATAGTACTCTAGTAATAGTTTAGTTGGTATGACAAAGCATAGCATAGCCCATCATAGGTTCACATTCCTGTGTTCATAGCTTACTGACTCAAACACCCTGTATAACGGGCCTGTAGATGCATAACTAAAGTATTGCCAGTGATATTTAGCTATACACAACAGGGAGACTACTTACACACAGCAGCTAATAAGAGCGGGAAGGAGACGGAGGGAGTGGAGTTGAGCCAAATAACAGAGCAATCAACACTATCCCCTGGCTGGATTCCCCTTCTGAGTGTGAAGTTTGACAATGCAAGTGAAGTCCTTAATCTGTCATATTTAGGTGTACAGAAGAGAGCCAGTGGAGAGAACATGGGAAGAATTGGAGTTGAGGCAAATAAAGAAGCAACAAATACCCGGCTGGCATCCCCCTGAGAGTGGAGTAGCTGGCACTTTGATGTGTAGATGAGCTAAATACTATAGACTCATAACACCCATATAACCCCCGCTGCCATCTAAATACTATAGACTCATAACACCCATATAACCCCCGCAGCCATCTAAATACTATAGACTCATAACACCCATATAACCCCCGCTGCCATCTAAATACTAGAGACTCATAACACCCATATAACCCCCGCTGCCATCTAAATACTATAGACTCATAACACCCATATAACCCCCGCTGCCATCTAAATACTATAGACTCATAACACCCATATAACCCCCGCTGCCATCTAAATACTATAGACTCATAACACCCATATAACCCCCGCTGCCATCTAAATACTATAGACTCATAACACCCATATAACCCCCGCTGCCATCTAAATACTAGAGACTCATAACACCCATATAACCCCCGCTGCCATCTAAATACTAGACTCATAACACTCATATAACCCCCGCTGCCATCTAAATACTATAGACTCATAACACCCATATAACCCCCGCTGCCATCTAAATACTAGACTCATAACACTCATATAACCCCCGCTGCCATCTAAATACTATAGACTCATAACACCCATATAACCCCCGCTGCCATCTAAATACTATAGACTCATAACACCCATATAACCCCCGCTGCCATCTAAATACTATAGACTCATAACACCCATATAACCCCCGCTGCCATCTAAATACTATAGATTCATAACACCCATATAACCCCCGCTGCCATCTGAATACTAGAGACTCATAACACCCATATAACCCCCGCTGCCATCTAAATACTAGACTCATAACACTCATATAACCCCCGCTGCCATCTAAATACTATAGACTCATAACACCCATATAACCCCCGCTGCCATCTAAATACTAGAGACTCATAACACCCATATAACCCCCGCTGCCATCTAAATACTAGACTCATAACACTCATATAACCCCCGCTGCCATCTAAATACTATAGACTCATAACACCCATATAACCCCCGCTGCCATCTGAATACTAGAGACTCATAACACCCATATAACCCCCGCTGCCATCTAAATACTAGACTCATAACACTCATATAACCCCCGCTGCCATCTAAATACTAGACTCATAACACTCATATAACCCCCGCTGCCATCTAAATACTATAGACTCATAACACCCATATAACCCCCGCTGCCATCTAAATACTATAGACTCATAACACCCATATAACCCCCGCTGCCATCTAAATACTATAGATTCATAACACCCATATAACCCCCGCTGCCATCTGAATACTAGAGACTCATAACACCCATATAACCCCCGCTGCCATCTAAATACTAGACTCATAACACTCATATAACCCCCGCTGCCATCTAAATACTATAGACTCATAACACCCATATAACCCCCGCTGCCATCTAAATACTAGAGACTCATAACACCCATATAACCCCCGCTGCCATCTAAATACTAGACTCATAACACTCATATAACCCCCGCTGCCATCTAAATACTATAGACTCATAACACCCATATAACCCCCGCTGCCATCTGAATACTAGAGACTCATAACACCCATATAACCCCCGCTGCCATCTAAATACTAGACTCATAACACTCATATAACCCCCGCTGCCATCTAAATACTAGACTCATAACACTCATATAACCCCCGCTGCCATCTAAATACTATAGACTCATAACACCCATATAACCCCCGCTGCCATCTGAATACTAGAGACTCATAACACCCATATAACCCCCGCTGCCATCTAAATACTAGACTCATAACACTCATATAACCCCCGCTGCCATCTAAATACTATAGACTCATAACACCCATATAACCCCCGCTGCCATCTAAATACTAGAGACTCATAACACCCATATAACCCCCGCTGCCATCTAAATACTATAGACTCATAACACCCATATAACCCCCGCTGCCATCTAAATACTATAGACTCATAACACCCATATAACCCCCGCTGCCATCTAAATACTATAGACTCATAACACCCATATAACCCCCGCTGCCATCTAAATACTATAGACTCATAACACCCATATAACCCCCGCTGCCATCTAAATACTATAGACTCATAACACCCATATAACCCCCGCTGCCATCTAAATACTATAGACTCATAACACCCATATAACCCCCGCTGCCATCTAAATACTATAGACTCATAACACCCATATAACCCCCGCTGCCAGCTAAATACTATAGACTCATAACACCCATATAACCCCCGCTGCCATCTAAATACTATAGACTCATAACACCCATATAACCCCCGCTGCCATCTAAATACTATAGACTCATAACACACATATAACCCCCGCTGCCAGCTAAATACTATAGAATCAGAACCCCCATATAACCCCCGCTGTCATCTAAATACTAGACTCATAACACTCATATAACCCCCGCTGCCATCTAAATACTATAGACTCATAACACCCATATAACCCCCGCTGCCATCTGAATACTAGAGACTCATAACACCCATATAACCCCCGCTGCCAGCTAAATACTATAGACTCATAACACCCATATAACCCCCGCTGCCATCTAAATACTATAGACTCATAACACCCATATAACCCCCGCTGCCATCTAAATACTATAGACTCATAACACCCATATAACCCCCGCTGCCATCTAAATACTATAGACTCATAACACCCATATAACCCCCGCTGCCATCTAAATACTATAGACTCATAACACCCATATAACCCCCGCTGCCATCTAAATACTATAGACTCATAACACCCATATAACCCCCGCTGCCATCTAAATACTATAGACTCATAACACCCATATAACCCCCGCTGCCAGCTAAATACTATAGACTCATAACACCCATATAACCCCCGCTGCCATCTAAATACTATAGACTCATAACACCCATATAACCCCCGCTGCCATCTAAATACTATAGACTCATAACACACATATAACCCCCGCTGCCAGCTAAATACTATAGACTCATAACCCCCATATAACCCCCGCTGCCATCTAAATACTAGACTCATAACCCCCATATAACCCCCGCTGCCATCTAAATACTAGAGACTCATAACACCCATATAACCCCCTCTGCCAGCTAAATACTATAGACTCATAACACCCATATAACCCCCGCTGCCATCTAAATACTAGAGACTCATAACACCCATATAACCCCCGCTGCCATCTAAATACTATAGACTCATAACACCCATATAACCCCCGCTGCCATCTAAATACTATAGACTCATAACACCCATATAACCCCCGCTGCCATCTAAATACTAGAGACTCATAACACCCATATAACCCCCGCTGCCATCTAAATACTATAGACTCATAACACCCATATAACCCCCGCTGCCATCTAAATACTAGAGACTCATAACACCCATATAACCCCCGCTGCCATCTAAATACTATAGACTCATAACACCCATATAACCCCCGCTGCCATCTAAATACTATACTCATAACACCCATATAACCCCCGCTGCCATCTAAATACTAGAGACTCATAACACCCATATAACCCCCGCTGCCATCTAAATACTAGACTCATAACACCCATATAACCCCCGCTGCCATCTAAATACTATAGACTCATAACACCCATATAACCCCCGCTGCCATCTAAATACTATAGACTCATAACACCCATATAACCCCCGCTGCCATCTAAATACTATAGACTCATAACACCCATATAACCCCCGCTGCCATCTAAATACTAGAGACTCATAACACCCATATAACCCCCGCTGCCATCTAAATACTAGAGACTCATAACACCCATATAACCCCCGCTGCCATCTAAATACTATAGACTCATAACACCCATAACCCCCGCTGCCATCTAAATACTATAGACTCATAACACCCATATAACCCCCGCTGCCATCTAAATACTATAGACTCATAACACCCATATAACCCCCGCTGCCATCTAAATACTAGAGACTCATAACACCCATATAACCCCCGCTGCCATCTAAATACTATAGACTCATAACACCCATATAACCCCCGCTGCCATCTAAATACTATAGACTCATAACACCCATATAACCCCCGCTGCCATCTAAATACTATAGACTCATAACACCCATATAACCCCCGCTGCCATCTAAATACTAGAGACTCATAACACCCATATAACCCCCGCTGCCATCTAAATACTAGAGACTCATAACACCCATATAACCCCCGCTGCCATCTAAATACTATAGACTCATAACACCCATAACCCCCGCTGCCATCTAAATACTATAGACTCATAACACCCATATAACCCCCGCTGCCATCTAAATACTATAGACTCATAACACCCATATAACCCCCGCTGCCATCTAAATACTAGAGACTCATAACACCCATATAACCCCCGCTGCCATCTAAATACTAGAGACTCATAACACCCATATAACCCCCGCTGCCATCTAAATACTATAGACTCATAACACCCATAACCCCCGCTGCCATCTAAATACTAGACTCATAACACTCATATAACCCCCGCTGCCAGCTAAATACTATAGACTCATAACACCCATATAACCCCCGCTGCCATCTAAATACTAGAGACTCATAACACCCATATAACCCCCGCTGCCATCTAAATACTATAGACTCATAACACCCATATAACCCCCGCTGCCATCTAAATACTATAGACTCATAACACCCATATAACCCCCGCTGCCATCTAAATACTATAGACTCATAACACCCATATAACCCCCGCTGCCATCTAAATACTAGACTCATAACACTCATATAACCCCCGCTGCCATCTAAATACTATAGACTCATAACACCCATATAACCCCCGCTGCCATCTAAATACTAGAGACTCATAACACCCATATAACCCCCGCTGCCATCTAAATTCGAGAAGTAAAGAAAAGGAGTATTAGAATAGTTGATCTATCTTCACCTATATCACAGCCTTACAGCCAACAGTCTTCCACTACACCTATATCACAGCCTTACAGCCAACAGTCTTCCACCACACCTATATCACAGCCAACAGTCTTCCACTACACCTATATCACAGCCAACAGTCTTCCACTACACTTATATCACAGCCTTACAGCCAACAGTCTTCCACTACACCTATATCACAGCCTTACAGCCAACAGTCTTCCACTACACCTATATCACAGCCTTACAGCCAACAGTCTTCCTCTACACCTATATCACAGCCTTACAGCCAACAGTCTTCCACTACACCTATATCACAGCCAAGTCTTCCACTACACCTATATCACAGCCTTACAGCCAACAGTCTTCCACTACACCTATATCACAGCCTTACAGCCAACAGTCTTCCACTACACCAATATCACAGCCTTACAGCCAACAGTCTTCCACTACACCTATATCACAGCCTTACAGCCAACAGTCTTCCACTACACCTATATCACAGCCTTACAGCCAACAGTCTTCCACTACACTTATATCACAGCCAAGTCTTCCACTACACCTATATCACAGCCTTACAGCCAACAGTCTTCCACTACACCTATATCACAGCCTTACAGCCAACAGTCTTCCACTACACCTATATCACAGCCAAGTCTTCCACTACACCTATATCACAGCCTTACAGCCAACAGTCTTCCACTACACCTATATCACAGCCTTACAGCCAACAGTCTTCCACTACACCTATATCACAGCCTTACAGCCAACAGTCTTCCACTACACCTATATCACAGCCAACAGTCTTCCACTACACCTATATCACAGCCTTACAGCCAACAGTCTTCCACTACACCAATATCACAGCCTTACAGCCAACAGTCTTCCACTACACCTACATCACAGCCTTACAGCCAACAGTCTTCCACTACACCTATATCACAGCCTTACAGCCAACAGTCTTCCACTACACCTATATCACAGCCTTACAGCCAACAGTCTTCCACTACACCTATATCACAGCCAAGTCTTCCACTACACCTATATCACAGCCAACAGTCTTCCACTACACCTATATCACAGCCAAGTCTTCCACTACACCTATATCACAGCCTTACAGCCAACAGTCTTCCACTACACCTATATCACAGCCTTACAGCCAACAGTCTTCCACTACACCTATATCACAGCCTTACAGCCAACAGTCTTCCACTACACCTATATCACAGCCTTACAGCCAACAGTCTTCCACCACACCTATATCACAGCCTTACAGCCAACAGTCTTCCACTACACCTATATCACAGCCAACAGTCTTCCACTACACCTATATCACAGCCTTACAGCCAACAGTCTTCCACTACACCTATATCACAGCCTTACAGCCAACAGTCTTCCACTACACCTATATCACAGCCAACAGTCTTCCACTACACCTATATCACAGCCTTACAGCCAACAGTCTTCCACTACACCTATATCACAGCCAACAGTCTTCCACTACACCTATATCACAGCCTTACAGCCAACAGTCTTCCACTACACCTATATCACAGCCTTACAGCCAACAGTCTTCCACTACACCTATATCACAGCCTTACAGCCAACAGTCTTCCACTACACCTATATCACAGCCTTGTGCTACTCTGTGGTACCTTGTTCTCTTCTAGAAACTTCCAGCATTCTTTAAACCCCAGGCATACGTGTCGTCATAGTAATCATTCGTGATTGGGACACAGGCCTACAGCTGGATCGACAAAACAGATGGCGTGGTAAGACATGGACATTCAACCACTTTTGAGGCCTGAAAGAATATATTATTTTAGGGTTCATAGCGTTTGAACCCAAATGAAACCGTTTCAAATGCAGGAGTGAAGTCTCAGTAAAACATCCATTTAATCTCTTTTTCCTCTCAGTGTGCAAAAAGCTAAAACAGAGCAAGAAGAATGTGTGAGCACAGTGGAAACTCTAATCTGCCCCCGTCGTCTCGGGTTTCTGCTGCAGATGTAGATGTGAGAGAGACTCAGGACAGTGTTTTCTCCTTTAACATGGGGGGGCTCCGGGGCTCACGTCAGCTAAGAATTTCAAACAAAAGGACAGACAGTCAGGTACACAGTGAACTTGTTCTAAGAGCCTAAACAATCAAACCACCCACTTCGCAGGCCATCGGAGACACAGGACACTTCTAAAATGGCACCCTATTCCCTACACAGTGCACTACTTTTGACCAGGGCCCATAGAGCTCTGGTCAAAAGTAGTGCACCGTATAGGGACTAAGGTGCCGTTAGGGACACCCCCCAGAGACTAAAGTCGAGGACACCCCCATCCTGTTCCCAACCCTGCGGTCGACAAGTACAACATGTTATTTCTTCTGATAATATTTGGTTCCTGTGGCGGTGGTGGTCAGTGTTTATACGGTCAGTGAAGAACCTGACACTACTTTGACCGTTGGGAAAGAAGGGGTGCAGCTCTCGAGGACAGCCCTGGCGTGAATTCCACATCTCGGCAGCACCTCAACTCCAGGCTGTATTTCAAAAATGGCACCCTGTTTCACCATATAGAGAATAACGCACCATCTGGGACGGAGCCTAGGTTGGTCCGGGCCCCTGTCTTTTCCCACGGCCTACTCTGACTGGTCAGAGCATCGGAGCACTCCAGGGTCTGTCAGTGTTATGACAGCAGTGTTGCAACGCTGCTCCTGACCAACGCCTTTGTTCAGGTAATGGAGTCAGATAGATGGTGTTTGTTTTAAACTTGACCTGGTCATTTGGTCAACTCCCCCCGTTAGCACTTTCCCTCTGTTCATCCTTCTATGTATCCATCCTTCTCCTTTCCCTCTGTTCATCCTTCTATGTATCCATCCTTCTCCTTTCCCTCTGTTCATCCTTCCATGTATCCATCCTTCTCCTTTCCCTCTCTGTTCATCCTTCTATGTATCCATCCTTCTCCTTTCCCTCTCTGTTCATCCTTCTATGTATCCATCCTTCTCCTTTCCCTCTGTTCATCCTTCTATGTATCCATCCTTCTCCTTTCCCTCTGTTCATCCTTCTATGTATCCATCCTTCTCCTTTCCCTCT
Organism: Coregonus lavaretus; assembly: GCF_964263955.1. Lineage (NCBI taxonomy): Eukaryota > Metazoa > Chordata > Actinopteri > Salmoniformes > Salmonidae > Coregonus > Coregonus lavaretus. Next base: position 15,250 of record NW_028157216.1, on the reverse strand, counting down.
GTTCATCCTTCTATGTATCCATCCTTCTCCTTTCCCTCTCTGTTCATCCTTCTATGTATCCATCCTTCTCCTTTCCCTCTCTGTTCATCCTTCTATGTATCCATCCTTCTCCTTTCCCTCTGTTCATCCTTCTATGTATCCATCCTTCTCCTTTCCCTCTCTGTTCATCCTTCTATGTATCCATCCTTCTCCTTAACCCTCTCACACTGTCTGGTTAGGGTATGTGTGAATAGAGAACTGAATTAACGAATCGAATGAGGGAAAAACATCAGCCTCAGTTCCAGGTAACTAATCATGGACAGTGTTTAACTTGACCCAGTTAGCATTTCCCCTGTGTTTATTTCCCATCTAACCCGGTCTAACCCTGTCTAACCCTGTCTAACCCTGTCTAACCCTGTCTAACCCCGTCTAACCCCGTCTAACCCCGTCTAACCCGGTCTAACCCCGTCTAACCCCGTCTAACCCCGTCTAACCCCGTCTAACCCCGTCTAACCCCGTCTAACCCCGTCTAACCCGGTCTAACCCGGTCTAACCCGGTCTAACCCGGTCTAACCCTGTCTAACCCCGTCTAACCCCGTCTAACCCCGTCTAACCCGGTCTAACCCGGTCTAACCCTGTCTAACCCCGTCTAACCCCGTCTAACCCGGTCTAACCCCGTCTAACCCCGTCTAACCCCGTCTAACCCCGCCTAACCCCGTCTAACCCCGTCTAACCCCGTCTAACCCCGTCTAACCCCGTCTAACCCGGTCTAACCCGGTCTAACTCTGTCTAACCCCGTCTAACTCTGTCTAACCCCGTCTAACTCTGTCTAACCCCGTCTAACCCTGTCTAACCCCGTCTAACCCTGTCTAACCCCGTCTCTCTATCTGGTTAGGCAACAACATGGAAACAGGAGACTGATGGATCCTCATTGATTGGTTGACTCAGTCAGTCGGTACCAGACACCTCAACATGAGGTCCGTGGTGATGATCAATAAGGAACACACCACCTCACTATCAGCAGCATTGATCAACGGTGCATCCTGTTCCTGACCTTTGACCCATTAGGACCGCATAAGTATAAACGTGCTTCCAAATGGCCGTCGGATTTTATGTTACTACACTAACTAAGAACCCAGCAGATATGACCAAGGCACTGATAGATCAATAGATGGGTAGACAGCCAGACAGGTTGATGTTAAAGGGGATACTGTAGAGCTTCCTGTCCTTGGACTCTGATCTCATGCGGGTGAGCTGCTGCCTGTGGCAACGGAGGCTCCAGGGGTTGTGGCTGATCTTCTCTGAGACCAGGCCGCTGTTATTATCCAGCATCTGGAAGGGAACATCACTGTAGATCTGGAGCTCAAGACGAGGACTCTTGAGCTCCTGGAGACTAGGGGGGGGGGGGGGACAACAAAACACATAGGTCAAATAATGCACCCCAGGACACTAAACATGTCCAACTTATTTAACAGACAGACAGACAGACAGACAACACAGGTTAAATACAAACACAGAACAGAGCACCACAACGCGTTACTGTGGATCTGTAACTCAAGACGAGGACTCTTGAGCTCCTGGAGACTAGGGGGGGGGGGGGTCAACAAAACACATAGGACAACAGGGTTAACACAAGAGAGAGAGACCGCAGGTTAACAAACAGGTTAACTACAGCACCACAACATGTCAGTGTGGATCTGGAGCTCCAGGGGCCTCATTTAGAAACAATGCATATGTAGAAAATATACACCAAAACATGCGTGCGCCTGTTCACACGCAAAAGTTGGCATTTATAAAAACGGAATTTGATGTGAGAATGTGCTTAGCTTCCCGCAAACTTTAGACAATGCATACACTCTAGTTAGCCAACCTACATTATTCCAGCCTTTCATAAGAACAAAGAACCCTGGTCCTACTCACTTCTCAGTGCTGTCGCTCTCCTGCGGTGGCCTCTCCTCCTTCACCTCTGAGGTGGAGCGGTGGAGGCTGCGTCTGGAGTGTTTCCTCCGGGGTTGGTCCCTCTCCGGTACTTCCTCGTGGTCCAGACTCTCGCTCTCCACGCACGGGTACGCCAACAGGTTGATGTAGCCGTCAATGTCCCCCTCAAAACACACCAACACCATGCCTAGAGAGAGGGGAGATGGGTGGGTGATTTACGCAATGACATTTTAAAATACTTCTGGATACACTACAATGTTGAAATTAAAATAAATTGGATTACAGAGAGAGACAGAGGCGGGTGGGAAAGGTAGGGTGGGGTAGGGTAGGGTGGGGTAGGGCAGGGTGGGGTAGGGTAGGGTGAGGTAGGGCAGGGTGAGGTAGGGCAGGGTGAGGTAGGGCAGGGTGGGGTAGGGCAGGGTGGGGTAGGGCAGGGTGGGGTAGGGCAGGGTGGGGTAGGGTAGGGTAGGGTGGGGTGGGGTAGGGCAGGGTGGGGTAGGGTAGGGTGGGGTGGGGTAGGGCAGGGTGGGGTAGGGCAGGGTAGGGTGGGGTGGGGTAGGGCAGGGTGGGGTAGGGCAGGGTGGGGTAGGGCGGGGTAGGGTAGGGCGGGGTGGGGTAGGGTAGGGTGGGGTAGGGCAGGGTGGGTAGGGCGGGGTGGGGTAGGGCGGGGTGGGGTAGGGCGGGGTGGGGTAGGGTAGGGCAGGGTGGGTAGGGCGGGGTGGGGTAGGGCAGGGTGGGTAGGGCGGGGTGGGGTAGGGTAGGGTGGGGTAGGGCAGGGTAGGGTAGGGCAGGGTAGGGTAGGGCGGGGTGGGGTAGGGTGGGGTAGGGCAGGGTGGGGTAGGGTTGGGTGGGGTGGGGTAGGGCAGGGTGGGGTATTGAGAATACCTCCATCTGTGTGTGCAGTGCAGCTGTTAGCACTGATGCTAATGAAAAACAGTCATCTGGTAGATGGAAAAGGCTTTCCCAAAAACCTTCTCAATTAAAATGTTGAATGAGCCTGCATCAAATATTTTGACGATAATAAGGGTCTTCCATGGGATGAAAGAGCGATGAGACATAATGTGCTGTCAGAAACCTGCCACTAGAGGAACCACACACCAGACAGTCAGAAGTTAATGAGCGGAAGATAAGCAGGGAAAGGGAAACGATATGGGTTCAGGTTTATAGGAGCTAGAGCTGAATGCCATCTCATCTGGCCAGGCAGTCTGTCTGTCACAACGTCAGGGTTAGAGAGAAAGCAGGAGAGAGAGAGAGAGAGAGAGAGAGAGAGAGAGAGAGAGAAACTAGTATAGAACTCATCTATCTCCTCTGATTAATTCTAGAGTGGTAGAGAATGTGTACGTGAAAGATCACAGTAGAGAGACAGGCAGGGCGGGGCCAGAGTGGGTAAATTATGCTAGCCACTCAGAGAGAGACAGGCAGGGCGGGGCCAGAGTGGGTAAATTATGCTAGCCACTCAGAGAGAGACAGGCAGGGCGGGGCCAGAGTGGGTAAATTATGCTAGCCACTCAGAGAGAGACAGGCAGGGCGGGGCCAGAGTGGGTAAATTATGCTAGCCACTCAGAGAGAGACAGGCAGGGCGGGGCCAGAGTGGGTAAATTATGCTAGCCACTCAGAGAGAGACAGAGGCGGGTGGTGAAGGTAGGGTGGGGTATTGAGAATACCTCCGTCTGTGTGTGCAGTGGACACGTCTACTACTATGTGTAGCTGTTAGCATTGATGCTAATGAAAACAGTCTTCTGGTAGATGGAAAGGCTTTCCCAAAAACCTTCTCAATTAAATGTTGATCAAAAAGGTAGCCTATGCTGTTAGTTTTACAAACTCTACCAACACATATGAGCTACAAAAACACAGCTAAACAACAGCCAGGGCAGGTCGGGGTGGAGTAGGGCAGGGTTGGGTAGGGTTGGACGGGGTAGTGCAGGGTGGTGTAGGGTTGGGTTGGGTTGGACGGGGCAGGGCAGGGTAGGGTAGGGTAGGGTTAGACGGGGCAGGGCAGGATGGGGTACGGTTGGACGGGGTAGGGCAGGGTGGGGTAGGGTTGGACGGGGCAGGGTGGGGTGGGGTAGGGTTGGACAGGGCAGGGTGGGGTAGGGTTGGACAGGGCAGGGTGGGGTAGGGTTGGACAGGGCAGGGTGGGGTAGGGTTGGACAGGGCAGGGCGGGGTGGGGTAGGGTTGGACGGGGTGGGGTAGGGTTGGACGGGGTAGGGCAGGGTGGGGTAGGGTAGGGCAGGGTGGGGTGGGATTGGACGGGGCAGGGTGGGGTAGGGTTGGACGGGGTAGGGTTGGACGGGGCAGGGTTGGACGGGGTAGGGTTGGACGGGGTAGGGCAGGGTGGGGTAGGGTTGGACGGGGCAGGGTGGGGTGGGGTGGGGTAGGGTTGGACAGGGCAGGGTGGGGTAGGGTTGGACAGGGCAGGGCGGGGTGGGGTAGGGTTGGACGGGGTAGGGTAGGATGGGGTAGGGTTAGACGGGGTAGGGCAGGGTGGGGTAGGGTTGGACGGGGTAGGGTAGGATGGGGTAGGGTTAGACGGGGTAGGGCAGGGTGGGGTAGGGTTGGACGGGGCAGGGCGGGGTGGGGTAGGGTTGGACGGGAAGGGTGGGGTGGGGTAGGGTTGGACGGGGTAGGGCGGGGTGGGTAGGGTAGGATGGGGTAGGGTAGGGTTAGACGGGGTAGGGTAGGACAGGGTGGGGTAGGGTTGGACGGGGTAGGGTAGGGTTGGACGGGGAAGGGCAGGGTGGGGTAGGGTTGGACGGGTTAGGGCAGGGTGGGGTAGGGTTGGACGGGGTAGGGCAGGGTGGGGTAGGGTTGGACGGGGTAGGGCAGGACGGGGTGGGGTAGGGTAGGGTTGGACGGGGTGGGGTAGGGTTAGACGGGGTAGGGCAGGGTGGGGTAGGGTAGGATGGGGTTAGACGGGGTGGGGCAGGGTGGGGTAGGGTTGGACGGGGTAGGGTAGGGTGGGGTAGGACAGGGCTGGGCAGCAGTGGGTAAATGCTCTTAGCTAGCCTCTCCTCTCCTCTCCTGCTGACTCTTCATGGATACATGGATGGATGGATAGCAGCTAAGGCTTTAGGCTCTCAGATCCCTCCTTGATGATGTCACCAGCCGACCAGGACACAACACCACTAGCTAATCAATGGAAACATGGCTGATGTCAGGGGAGGACCGTGTGTGCTTGCGTGTGTAAGTGAGAGGCAGCCAGAGAGGGTAAGAGGAGAGATCGTGATTATGTGAGCCCAGCAGTGTACTGTGCTCCTGAAACAGAGGGCTAATTCTGTCAGGGATCAGTTAATTGACCATTAAAGATTCAGCCTCTGTGTGTGTGTGTGTGTGTGTGTGTGTGTGTGTGTGTGTGTGTGTGTGTGTGTGTGTGTGTGTGTGTGTTCAGAGGTCTTACACACATAGACTGGTTCAATCCCAGGTGAGTCCCTGGCATGAGCCGGTATTCAAAAATCTTCGCCTTTTACAACATAATAAACAAGATTACATGGACAGAATGGACCTGATCCCAGATCAGCACTCCTATTTTGAGACGTTCTATGAATATGGGCCCGTCTTCCATTTCATGCAACAGCAGCTAACTGAGTTCAGCAGCACTGAATAGGAGGACCATGTTGATCTAACTCAGGGGTTCCCACACTTTTTTGGCCCACGACCCCATTTTGATATCTGAAAATTCTCGCGACCCCAATCATGTGAAAAAAATTATGTCATTAACAGCCAATGTTCACTTTTTTTTATTTGGGGCTATGGCAGTCAATTGAAAAACATTCTAACAGTATTTCTGATTGTCTTCTCAACTCACCATCACATACTTTTAATGTGGGGCTATGACAGTCAATTGCCAATGAGTCTGACATAATGTCTCTTTTCTCATCACCACTAATGAGATGGGTGTGGCTTGATGCATGTGGCATTGGAGCTTCTCAAAGTTGGGGGGCGTGGTCGACAGTGCACACCTCCTCTCTGCTGTCAAATCCAACCTGGATCGATATTTGGTTTGAATGCAGACGAGAGCACTGAATCCAGCTTCACACAGATATGTGCTGGCGAAGGGTACCATGAGATTTATGGTGCCTTCAAGACAACTGGGAAGTCTGAAAAATACGAGGTCAAATAATGATGTCAGTGATCTTCAAGTCGGAGCTCTAGAAAGAGTCCCGAGTTGGATGACCGTTCAAAAGTTGTCTTCAGTTGTCTTGAACACACCGAAGTCAGAGATTTCCCAATTCTGAGTTCCCAGTTGTCTTGAACACACCGAAGTCGGAGATTTCCCAATTCTGAGTTCCCAGTTGTCTTGAACACACCGAAGTCGGAGATTTCCCAATTCTGAGTTCCCAGTTGTTTTGAACGCGCCATTAATGCTCAGGAGGGAGACAGCAGGGTATTTATTCCCTTTGAGTCAAGAACCAAAACTCCTCCGTAGTGACCCGTGAATGCAGCTCGATCAGCTGTTCCATTTCACTTCCTGGCATGACAACTGAGCCAGGATCACAGTCAAACGGATTGGGAAGTAGGTCCCAAAGTGCTCTTCCCAGTGTTGGAGGTGAGCAGTCATCACTCGTGTGGGACACTTACCGATGCTGTTTTCTGTTAGAAACATGCACAGCCGAGGGAAGGGGGCATGGTTCTCTTTTGAAAGACTCTCCAATAAGAATTCATTCCCTAAAATCCACTGATTCGGTCACTCATTTGTAGAATGTTTTTGTATTTCCCCTGCATGCTTGCGTTCAGTTCCCTCTTGATTACTAGCATTAGCATCCATTCTTTGTTTAACAGGGTTATCTGACAAAGGTATTGATGTGAGTTTCTGTGCCTCTGCCTCCCCACACATTGTTTTCACCATATCAATTGCGGCCGGTAATATCAAAGTCTCTGCAATAGTGTGTGGTTTCATAGCGTAGCGGACCTAGCCATTCACCGTGGGAATGACTCAAGTGCAACGGTCAAGTGTGGCCTTTTCCCATGATCTAAGGGCGCTCTCTGGTTGAATTTTACATTCTAGATTTTTTAAGTTAACCACATTACAATGATACAAAGATGATATTATAATAGATATATTTTTTCCCCCCAGGATTTTGGAAATTCTCCCAAGGCCCCATTTTCATATCAGGCGACCCCTAGTTTGGGAACCGCTGATCTAACTCAAAAGGACCGTGTTTACATTTACATGTGTGTCATTTAGCAGATGCTCTTAACCAGAGCATCTTACAGGAGCAATTAGGGTTAAGTGCCTTGCTCAAGGGCACAATGACAGATTTTTCACTTAGTTAGCTCTGGGATTCGAACCAGCAACCCATGGCTCTTAACCGCTAGGCTACCTACCGCTAACTGACCATGTTGATCGACCTCAATAGGACCATGTTGATCTAACTCAACAGAATGGCAGACCACATTATCTACTGATAAACAACAACGCATCAAAGCACAGATGAAAGCATGATTTACATACATTTCAATGTAAGATAAATAGCCTAGCCTATAATATAAATAACCAGATATCCCCTGGTAAAGCTTTACAGCTTCCTTAATAGGCGATGTATCACTGACTGTCAGTAGCCCTAAAATAGAGTGTCTGCTAAATGACCAAAATGTAATGTAGACCTCCACGAGAGGTCCAACCACATCCAGTCTGTTGGTTGGTTCTGCAGTAAATACCGGAGCAGAGAGTTCCAACCACATCCAGTCTGTTGTTTGGTTCTGCAGTAAATATGTGGGACGCTTTCCCTTCAAATCAACAGAGAGACAGAAAAGATGAGCGAGAAAGCGAGAGAGGGAGATGAGAAAGAGAGAGAGCATCTTCTACCTTCACAATAAGAAAATCAATACTAAACAGGGTTGCAACTTTCACCGAGTTGTAAAAGGTAGCAGAACTGAAACTGGCTACTCTTTAGTTGACTGATGTAGCTGGCAAGGTAACTGCTGTTTAACTTAACAGTAAAAAAATAATTTAAAAAATAATAGTGTTTATTCGCAGTGCTGAGCTAGTAGTGTAACTGCCATGTAACGTTAGCTAATGTTTCATCCCCTCTCGACTGAGGTGATTGAATAAGCTACGCTAGCTAGTAGCTACCACAGCCAGGTCAGCTCTAGCCTCTAGCTATCTGTCAGATAGCGATATGATAGTGGCTATTATTACCATCTGACAGCTGTTCTTTGTATGGCCTTGTTTTGTAGCCTTTGTTTTGTCCCGTTTCAGAAGTAAATGAAGCAAGCTTTCGCCAGTCGATGTAGCGTTAGAGAGAGAGCTAGCCAAAAGTTGGCTAACGTGAGCTATTATTTTTGCCTCAATCAAACTAGACCTGAATCAAACGATGAAACCATCGGCCAAACGATTGAAGATTGATATTCTGACGTTTTTTTTTTTTTTGTGCAACGTGAGTTGTGTTAGTCAGTAGCTAGTCAATGTAACTTCATGGCTCTGTCAGTTCCCCTAGCTAATTCCCTACTTTTCACACTGACACAGTAAGTAATAAAACAGCTCTAACGTTACAGGCTTCACTGTCATGGTGCACAGTAGAGGTACCGATTTCTTCATCTCGCTCCCACCAGCACCCCGCTGGCTTTCTGTCCGACCCCCACCCGCTACCGCAAGAACTGGTCCCGAACCCAACCGCAGTCCTGCAATGTTATTTTAGGCGTATGTGACGCAGCTCACGTGCCAGCCATGGTCCCAGCAATTCCGCGCCCTATAGTCAATATCAAAATGCGCAAAAATAACTTAAGAAATCGGTTAAATTACCAGAGATTCTCACATGGCCCTTTACTGGGCTATATCAGCCAATATGCTACATGCAGTTTGAAGAGACTTGCACTTTCTCTTGAGCAATTTTTTATATCCTACCTTTTAGGAGTGGGAAGATTCCCAGCAGGGTCAGACAGCCAGGGAAGACCAATCTACGGCGCTCAGGTGAATTTTGCAGTATATTCAGTGAATGATACAAAAGTTCCATCTTGAATTGATGGGTAGACCTACAGTAGCTACAGGAGAGCAGCTTAAAGCTTAAAGCTACAGTCTGGGATCTGGGAATAATGGTCATTTCAATTATTGAACCATTTATTATATTCTTGGATGATATAATGTACACCAAAGTAATTATTTACCATGGCTCATTTTAAAGAGGATCAGATGGTGACAGGGGTCTCAGCAGGGTGCGGCAGACAGGGAAGACCAGTCTGTGACAGAGGTGAGATTAATTTTTGCAGATACAACACTTTATTCTCTCCGTCCAGCAAACACTGGTCAAGCCAGATGCTATTTTAAGGCAGTCTGACAAACATTCAAAAGTTGATTTCCAAACTGTATCAAGGGGTTGGATAAAGGCTTTTCCCGATGACACACAACATGTGAGGAAGACCTGGGAGAAGCTATTGATGATGATGAATGGATACAGATATGTTAGAATGCCCAGTCATGTTCATATAATCTCAGACATAAATTACTTCAGTTTCAGACCATCCATAGAACGTACTTATATGCCAGTGAAACGGAATATTATGCACTCAGAAATTGTATTATTCTGCTGGAGGTGTAAAACACAAAAGGGGACATATTTGCATATGTTGTGGTCGTGTGAAGGCTAGCTGAATTCTGCCAAAGAGTATGTTCTTTTATCTCAGCATGTCTACAGATTCTCCCTTCTCCCTGTTTTTGTTTGCTTGGAAATGTTGATACTGGAGACTGTTATCAGAAGAAACTGTGTAACCTAGCATTTATAGTGGCTAATAAATGTATTGCCATTAATTGGAAGGATGGTTATCCTCCCACAATGTATGGAAGAAATGTACAGTTATGTACAGTATCACTTTTAAGATTAAAGGGTGTACTGTGCACCTTTCATAAGGTCTGGATGCCTTATATGGAATACAGTACAACAAAAGGAGTGAGTATTGAAAACATGCCCACGTCAGGAGGAGATACCCATTTAGGTAATCCCTAGCTGCTGGGCTGCTCAGTCCTGGCCCTGGGGGTCTGCTGTACTGTTGTCACTCTGGCCTTGGCCTGACACACCTGAAACCAATAATGAATGTTTCACTAAGATCCTAAAGCTGAGTGGGGTGTGTTGGGTTGGGGCGCTGCAGGGCCGTGGACCCCTAGAGGCAGGACGGGGCGACCCAGATATATTGTGTGCAAGTAAAGGGAGCTCTACAGTACTATTAGTCCTCTGATATGAATTGTATGGAGGGTGTACTGTTTCTACAATATGTAGAATCTATGAGAATAGAAAGGTTCAGAACTTTTGTGAAACATCACAGCACAGTTTTAAAAAGATATATATAGCAAATAGAAATCAAAGCTGGATGATGTTCAGAGATAGACGTGAGGGGTTGAGTGGAGCTGAAGGATGGGACTAAAAACAAACAAAAGATAACTATTGAAAAATATACTGTGTCTATAAAATGTATATAGTATGTATGAGCTGGAAGTAGAAGCCTAAGCGTTGTTGTTCATCCGTTTACTCCAATTAGGGGAAGGGGGGGGGGGGGGGGGACTATATTTAAAGATATGTATACACTACCAGTAAAAAGTTTTTGAACACCTACTCATTCAAGGGTTTTTCTTTATTTGTACTATTTTCTACATTGTAGAATAATAGTGAAGACATCAAAACTATGACATAACACATATGGAATCATGTAGTAACCAAAAAAAGTTTCAAACAAATCAAAATATATTTTATATTTGAGATTCTTCAAATAGCCACCCTTGATGACAGCTTTGCACACTCTTGGCATTCTCTCAACCAGCTTCACCTGGAATGCTTTTCCAACAGTCTTGCAGGAGTTCCCACATATGCTGAGCACTTGTTGGCTGCTTTTCCTTCACTCTGCGGTCCAACTCATCCCAAACCATCTCAATTTGGTTAAGGTCGGGGGATTGTGGAGGACATCCATCACTCCATCACTCTCCTTCTTGCTAAAATAGCCCTTACACAGCCTGGAGGTGTGTTGGGTCATTGTCCTGTTGAAAAACAAATGATAGTCCCACTAAGCCCAAACCAGATGGGATGGCGTATCGTTGCAGAATGCTGTAGTAGCCATGCTGGTTAAATGTGCCTTGAATTCTAAATAAATCACAGACAGTGTCACCAGCAAAACACCCCCACACCATAACACCACCTCCTCCATGCTTTACAGTGTGAATTACACATGCAGAGATCATCCGCTCAACCACACCGACACAAAGACACGGCGGTTGGAACCAAAAATCTCAAATTTGGACTCCAGACCAAAGGACACATTTCCACCAGTCTAATGTCCATTGCAATTTCTGAGGCTGGTAACTCTAATGAACGTATCCTCTGCAGCAGAGGTAACTCTGGGTCTTCCATTCCTGTGGCAGTCCTCATGAGAGCCAGTTTCATCATAGCGCTTGATGGTTTTTGTGAATGCACTTGAAGAAACTTTGAAAGTTCTTGAAATGTTCCGTATTGACTGACATTCATGTCTTAAAATAACGATGGACTGTCATTTCTCTTTGCTTATTTGAGCTGTTCTTGACATAATATGGACTTGGTCTTTTACCAAATAGGGCTATCTTCTGTATACCCCCCCTACCTTGTCACAACACAACCGATTGGCTCAAATGCATTAAGAAGGAAAGAAATTCCACAAAATAACTTTGAAAAAGGCACACCTGTTAATTGAAATGCATTCCAGGTGACTACCTCATGAAGCTGGTTGAGAGAATGCCAAGAGCGTGCAAAGCTGTCATCAAGGCAAAGGGTGGCTATTTGAAGAATCTCAAATATAAAATATATTTGTATAACACTTTTTTGGTTACTACATGATTCCATATGTGTTATTTCATGGTTTTGATGTCTTCACTATTATTCTACAACATATAAAATATAAAAAATAAAGAAAAACCCTTGAATGAGTAGGTGTTCTGAAACTTTTGACCGGTAGAGTATATTTACAACAAAAAAATAATATATATACATATATGGGGGATTGGAAATGATACAGACAATGACATTGATGGAAGCTACAATCTATCTGCAATATTAAAGCTGATCTACCCCCTACATTTAAAATTAAAACATTCTACCCTCCCCCCCGCTTCTAAAACCAAAGTTGAGCCCCTGTATACTAATACTGCTCCACAATAACAAGATCAATACTAATACTGCTCCACAATAACAAGATCAATACTAATACTGCTCCACAATAACAAGATCAATACTAATACTGCTCCACAATAACAAGATCAATACTAATACTGCTCCACAATAACAAGATCAATTACTAATACTGCTTCCAACAATATCATTCCAATAGATCAATTATTTGACCAGAGGTGAAATCCATGAACCTTATTCACACCGCGGCCATGGTCGTTCCAAATTCAGGCCAACTGGGTAGGAAGTGAAAGTGCACCATTGAAGTGAATGTATAAAATGTGTTTCAATAGCCTGTGCTAATACGGTCCATTGGGCCCGAGCAATGACGTTCTATAAGCTTCATCACCTCTCCTGTATTCCTCCCTTCATTGGACCAACTATTGTTGTGAAGTAGACTCCTCCTGGACTACAGCACTCTACAGAACATAGTACGTGTGCATTTATTTCAAGAGCTGAGCATTTATTTTTGTGTATTTTATACCAGGTGGTGTTGTTGTTTCATGAACCTCCCTGTATTCTTGGCTGTCCCCTTGGCAGTCCCCTTGGCAGTCCCCCTGGCTGTCCCCCTGGCTGTCCCCCTGGCAGTCCCCCTGGCTGTCCCCCTGGCAGTCCCCCTGGCAGTCCCCCTTGACTGTCCCCCTGGCAGTCCCCCTTGACTGTCCCCCTGGCAGTCCCCCTGGCAGTCCCCCTGGCAGTCCCCCTGGCTGTCCCCCTGGCTGTCCCCCCTGGCTGTCCCCCTGGCTGTCCCCCTGACAGTCCCCCTGGCTGTCCCCCTGACAGTCCCCCTGGCAGTCCCCCTGGCTGTCCCCCTGGCAGTCCCCCTGGCTGTCCCCCTGGCTGTCCCCCTGGCTGTCCCCCTGGCTGTCCCCCTGGCTGTCCCCCTGGCTGTCCTGTGTGTATTATTATCTCATTCTCCAGCCCTACATACTGAACCTTTAAAAAGGTTATAGCCCTACCTGCCTGCCTGCCTGCTCATTCCTCTGGTCTGCCTGCCTGCCTGCTCATTCCTCTGGCCTGCCTGTCTGCCTGCTCATTCCTCTGGTCTGCCTGCCTGTTCATTCCTCTGGTCTGTCTGCCTGCTCATTCCTCTGGCCTGCCTGCCTGCCTGTTCATTCCTCTGGCCTGCCTGTCTGCCTGCTCATTCCTCTGGTCTGCCTGCCTGTTCATTCCTCTGGTCTGCCTGCCTGCCTGTTCATTCCTCTGGTCTGCCTGCTTGTTCATTCCTCTGGCCTGCCTGCCTGTTCATTCCTCTGGCCTGCCTGCCTGTTCATTCCTCTGGCCTGCCTGTCTGCCTGCTCATTCCTCTGGCCTGCCTGTCTGCCTGCTCATTCCTCTGGTCTGCCTGTCTGCCTGCTCATTCCTCTGGTCTGCCTGTCTGCCTGCTCATTCCTCTGGTCTGCCTGCCTGTTCATTCCTCTGGTCTGCCTGCCTGCCTGTTCATTCCTCTGGTCTGCCTGCCTGTTCATTCCTCTGGTCTGCCTGCCTGTTCATTCCTCTGGCCTGCCTGCCTGTTCATTCCTCTGGTCTGCCTGTCTGCCTGTTCATTCCTCTGGTCTGCCTGCCTGTTCATTCCTCTGGTCTGCCTGCCTGTTCATTCCTCTGGCCTGCCTGCCTGTTCATTCCTCTGGTCTGCCTGCCTGCCTGTTCATTCCTCTGGCCTGCCTGCCTGTTCATTCCTCTGGTCTGTCTGCCTGCCTGTTCATTCATCTGGTCTGCCTGCCTGCCTGTTCATTCCTCTGGTCTGCCTGCCTGCCTGTTCATTCCTCTGGTCTGCCTGCCTGCCTGTTCATTCCTCTGGTCTGCCTGTCTGCCTGTTCATTCCTCTGGTCTGCCTGCCTGCCTGTTCATTCCTCTGGTCTGCCTGCCTGCCTGTTCATTCCTCTGGTCTGCCTGCCTGCCTGTTCATTCCTCTGGTCTTGTTGTATCAGAGCATGTGATTATTGTGGGAGGAGTCTATGGCTGTGTAAGTACTGCACTATATAGGTAATAGTGGGACCCCAGGCCAGGCGGGATGCAGGGCCAGCTATGGAGAGGGAGAGAGATTGGACCCCAGGCCAGGCGGGATGCAGGGCCAGCTATGGAGAGGGAGAGAGATTGGACCCCAGGCCAGGCGGGATGCAGGGCCAGCTATGGAGAGGGAGAGAGATTGGACCCCAGGCCAGGCGGGATGCAGGGCCAGCTATGGAGAGGGAGAGAGATGGAGGAAAAACACCTGACTGTCCTCCTCTGTTATTCTCTGTCTGAAATAGACCAGGGGAGTTACAGGTCCATTTCTTTATTTAACCTGATCATCCTGGAAACACGTTCCACACACACACACACGCACACAACCATACACGCACACGCACGCCTGCCCGCCCACCCACACTGGACCGTCAGAGCAGTGACATTGGGAAGGACCGTCAGAGCAGTGACATTGGGAAGGACCGTCAGAGCAGTGACATTGGGAAGGTGCTAAACAGGCATTCATAGAGACAGACTGGAACAGACTATTGTCACCTTTCTCTGTTTGTGGAGTATGGGGACTCTGAATCCAAATATATACCTAAAAGCACTCAGTAAGTTGAGGCTCTCCTCTGTTAGATTTCAATGTACTGTATTGTCAGTATACTGTAGCAAGCCAGCAAAACAATCTCTCAACGCAAATATTTGTGCAGGGAACAATAGTTTGACCTATTCAATGTCTATCCACTTAGGACAACAATAAACTTAGTGAATAAAGCTTCGTCCCACTACGATATAATTTAATACCGCACTCTGCTCCTCACATCTGTCAGTTATCCTACGTATGTTAGTGTATGACATCATGTCATCTGTCAGGAAACAGAACAGTCCATTCTCCTAAACAAATCGCTGAGAGATCTTACAGACCTCTCTCTCTCGCTCCAAGCCTACTTCAACAGGAACCCAGACCAGAGCCAGCGCTGAACCAGCGCCACAGATCACAGCCAGACCCAGAGCCATCACCACAGCTCTTTCCACTGCAGTACTTTTATTAGCTGTCTAATAAATGATGCCATCCCAAATACAGACGGCTGGCTGGGTGGGTGGGAGGGAGGGAGGGAGGGAGGGAGGGAGGGTGGGTGGGTGGGTGGGAGGGAGGGAGGGAGGGAGGGAGGGAGGGAGGGAGGGAGGGAGGGAGGGTGGGTGGGTGGGTGGGTGGGTGGGAGGGTGAGTGGGAGGGTGGGAGGCGTGCTGCTCCACGTGC
>NW_028157217.1:273692-408692 GCF_964263955.1 Coregonus lavaretus | reverse complement strand
GCTGCCTCTATGGTGTGGTCTGACTGGGTTGATGGCTGCCTCTATGGTGTGGTCTGACTGGGTTGATGGCTGCCTCTGGTTTGGTCTGACTGGGTTGATGGCTGCCTCTGGTTTGGTCTGACTGGGTTGATGGCTGCCTCTATGGTTTGGTCTGACTGGGTTGATGGCTGCCTCTATGGTGTGGTCTGACTGGGTTGATGGCTGCCTCTGGTTTGGTCTGACTGGGTTGATGGCTGCCTCTATGGTTTGGTCTGACTGGGTTGATGGCTGCCTCTATGGTGTGGTCTGACTGGGTTGATGGCTGCCTCTATGGTGTGGTCTGACTGGGTTGATGGCTGCCTCTATGGTTTGGTCTGACTGGGTTGATGGCTGCCTCTATGGTGTGGTCTGACTGGGTTGAGGGCTGCCTCTATGGTTTGGTCTGACTGGGTTGATGGCTGCCTCTATGGTTTGGTCTGACTGGGTTGATGGCTGCCTCTATGGTTTGGTCTGACTGGGTTGATGGCTGCCTCTATGGTGTGGTCTGACTGGGTTGATGGCTGCCTCTGGTTTGGTCTGACTGGGTTGATGGCTGCCTCTGGTTTGGTCTGACTGGGTTGAGGGCTGCCTCTATGGTTTGGTCTGACTGGGTTGATGGCTGCCTCTATGGTGTGGTCTGACTGGGTTGATGGCTGCCTCTGGTTTGGTCTGACTGGGTTGGTGGCTGCCTCTATGGTTTGGTCTGACTGGGTTGATGGCTGCCTCTATGGTTTGGTCTGACTGGGTTGATGGCTGCCTCTATGGTGTGGTCTGACTGGGTTGATGGCTGCCTCTGGTTTGGTCTGACTGGGTTGATGGCTGCCTCTGGTTTGGTCTGACTGGGTTGAGGGCTGCCTCTATGGTTTGGTCTGACTGGGTTGATGGCTGCCTCTATGGTGTGGTCTGACTGGGTTGATGGCTGCCTCTATGGTTTGGTCTGACTGGGTTGATGGCTGCCTCTATGGTTTGGTCTGACTGGGTTGATGGCTGCCTCTATGGTTTGGTCTGACTGGGTTGATGGCTGCCTCTATGGTGTGGTCTGACTGGGTTGATGGCTGCCTCTATGGTTTGGTCTGACTGGGTTGATGGCTGCCTCTATGGTTTGGTCTGACTGGGTTGATGGCTGCCTCTATGGTGTGGTCTGACTGGGTTGATGGCTGCCTCTATGGTTTGGTCTGACTGGGTTGATGGCTGCCTCTATGGTTTGGTCTGACTGGGTTGATGGCTGCCTCTATGGTGTGGTCTGACTGGGTTGATGGCTGCCTCTGGTTTGGTCTGACTGGGTTGATGGCTGCCTCTGGTTTGGTCTGACTGGGTTGATGGCTGCCTCTGGTTTGGTCTGACTGGGTTGATGGCTGCCTCTATGGTTTGGTCTGACTGGGTTGATGGCTGCCTCTATGGTGTGGTCTGACTGGGTTGATGGCTGCCTCTATGGTGTGGTCTGACTGGGTTGATGGCTGCCTCTGGTTTGGTCTGACTGGGTTGATGGCTGCCTCTGGTTTGGTCTGACTGGGTTGATGGCTGCCTCTGGTTTGGTCTGACTGGGTTGATGGCTGCCTCTATGGTTTGGTCTGACTGGGTTGATGGCTGCCTCTATGGTGTGGTCTGACTGGGTTGATGGCTGCCTCTGGTTTGGTCTGACTGGGTTGATGGCTGCCTCTATGGTTTGGTCTGACTGGGTTGATGGCTGCCTCTATGGTGTGGTCTGACTGGGTTGATGGCTGCCTCTATGGTTTGGTCTGACTGGGTTGATGGCTGCCTCTATGGTTTGGTCTGACTGGGTTGATGGCTGCCTCTATGGTGTGGTCTGACTGGGTTGATGGCTGCCTCTGGTTTGGTCTGACTGGGTTGATGGCTGCCTCTGGTTTGGTCTGACTGGGTTGATGGCTGCCTCTGGTTTGGTCTGACTGGGTTGATGGCTGCCTCTATGGTTTGGTCTGACTGGGTTGATGGCTGCCTCTATGGTTTGGTCTGACTGGGTTGATGGCTGCCTCTATGGTTTGGTCTGACTGGGTTGATGGCTGCCTCTATGGTTTGGTCTGACTGGGTTGATGGCTGCCTCTATGGTGTGGTCTGACTGGGTTGATGGCTGCCTCTATGGTTTGGTCTGACTGGGTTGATGGCTGCCTCTATGGTTTGGTCTGACTGGGTTGATGGCTGCCTCTATGGTTTGGTCTGACTGGGTTGATGGCTGCCTCTATGGTGTGGTCTGACTGGGTTGATGGCTGCCTCTATGGTTTGGTCTGACTGGGTTGATGGCTGCCTCTATGGTTTGGTCTGACTGGGTTGATGGCTGCCTCTATGGTGTGGTCTGACTGGGTTGATGGCTGCCTCTGGTTTGGTCTGACTGGGTTGATGGCTGCCTCTGGTTTGGTCTGACTGGGTTGATGGCTGCCTCTGGTTTGGTCTGACTGGGTTGATGGCTGCCTCTATGGTTTGGTCTGACTGGGTTGATGGCTGCCTCTATGGTGTGGTCTGACTGGGTTGATGGCTGCCTCTATGGTGTGGTCTGACTGGGTTGATGGCTGCCTCTGGTTTGGTCTGACTGGGTTGATGGCTGCCTCTGGTTTGGTCTGACTGGGTTGATGGCTGCCTCTGGTTTGGTCTGACTGGGTTGATGGCTGCCTCTATGGTGTGGTCTGACTGGGTTGATGGCTGCCTCTATGGTGTGGTCTGACTGGGTTGATGGCTGCCTCTGGTTTGGTCTGACTGGGTTGATGGCTGCCTCTATGGTTTGGTCTGACTTGGTTGATGGCTGCCTCTATGGTGTGGTCTGACTGGGTTGATGGCTGCCTCTGGTTTGGTCTGACTGGGTTGATGGCTGCCTCTATGGTTTGGTCTGACTGGGTTGATGGCTGCCTCTATGGTGTGGTCTGACTGGGTTGATGGCTGCCTCTATGGTTTGGTCTGACTGGGTTGATGGCTGCCTCTATGGTGTGGTCTGACTGGGTTGATGGCTGCCTCTATGGTTTGGTCTGACTGGGTTGATGGCTGCCTCTGGTTTGGTCTGACTGGGTTGATGGCTGCCTCTATGGTTTGGTCTGACTGGGTTGATGGCTGCCTCTATGGTTTGGTCTGACTGGGTTGATGGCTGCCTCTATGGTGTGGTCTGACTGGGTTGATGGCTGCCTCTATGGTGTGGTCTGACTGGGTTGATGGCTGCCTCTATGGTTTGGTCTGACTGGGTTGATGGCTGCCTCTATGGTGTGGTCTGACTGGGTTGATGGCTGCCTCTATGGTTTGGTCTGACTGGGTTGAGGGCTGCCTCTATGGTTTGGTCTGACTGGGTTGATGGCTGCCTCTATGGTGTGGTCTGACTGGGTTGATGGCTGCCTCTATGGTTTGGTCTGACTGGGTTGATGGCTGCCTCTATGGTTTGGTCTGACTGGGTTGATGGCTGCCTCTATGGTTTGGTCTGACTGGGTTGATGGCTGCCTCTATGGTTTGGTCTGACTGGGTTGATGGCTGCCTCTATGGTTTGGTCTGACTGGGTTGATGGCTGCCTCTATGGTGTGGTCTGACTGGGTTGATGGCTGCCTCTATGGTTTGGTCTGACTGGGTTGATGGCTGCCTCTATGGTTTGGTCTGACTGGGTTGATGGCTGCCTCTATGGTGTGGTCTGACTGGGTTGATGGCTGCGGTGTTTTCTTGCTTCCTACCAGAAGAGCCTGTCTTTACTCTGTCGTAATGAGAAGGTACTTCAACACTCATGTAGTAGGTCAGGAAGCCATGTCTGTCATTTTACATTAAGTCCTATTATTTATGGCAATTCCAAGACCGAGCCTGTCTTTTAGGCAGATTACATTAAATATGATCAAATATGATTTTTAACTAGATAGTAACCTTACAAGTGAAGTTGTGGGGCTTGCTGCAACTCTTTAAAAGTATTTTTGTTGTAATGGAATAAGTTTAAAACATTTTGCTTTACTATGTAAAGAAAAGCAGTTACATATAGACAAAGTTAAATTTGGTAAACTAATTGGTCTGGTTACTTAGACTACTATATCAAACGTATTGCTTTGGATTGTGGGTCAATTAGATCACAAACATTTCTAAACTCCAGCTGAGGGTCGAAACTGATAGTGTCTACAGTAGTAATGGTAGTGACTGGTTATAGTTATAGTAGTGGTAGTGACTGGTTATAGTTATAGTAGTGGTAGTGACTGGTTATAGTTATAGTAGTGGTAGTGACTGGTTATAGTTATAGTAGTGGTAGTGTCTACAGTAGTAATGGTAGTGACTGGTTATAGTTATAGTAGTGGTAGTGACTGGTTATAGTTATAGTAGTGGTAGTGACTGGTTATAGTTATAGTAGTGGTAGTGTCTACAGTAGTAATGGTAGTGACTGGTTATAGTTATAGTAATGGTAGTGACTGGTTATAGTTATAGTAGTGGTAGTAACTGGTTATAGTTATAGTAGTGGTAGTGACTGGTTATAGTTATAGTAGTGGTAGTGACTGGTTATAGTTATAGTAGTGGTAGTGACTGGTTATAGTTATAGTAATGGTAGTGACTGGTTATAGTTATAGTAATGGTAGTGACTGGTTATAGTTATAGTAGTGGTAGTGTCTACAGTAGTAATGGTAGTGACTGGTTATAGTTATAGTAATGGTAGTGTCTGGTTATAGTTATAGTAGTGGTAGTGACTGGTTATAGTAGTGGTAGTGACTGGTTATAGTAATGGTAGTGGTAGTGACTGGTTATAGTAATGGTAGTGGTAGTGACTGGTTATAGTAGTGGTAGTGACTGGTTATAGTAGTGATAGTGACTGGTTATAGTTATAGTAGTGGTAGTGACTGGTTATAGTTATAGTAGTGGTAGTGACTGGTTATAGTTATAGTAATGGTAGTGACTGGTTATAGTTATAGTAGTGGTAGTGACTGGTTATAGTTATAGTAATGGTAGTGACTGGTTATAGTTATAGTAATGGTAGTGACTGGTTATAGTTATAGTAGTGGTAGTGTCTACAGTAGTAATGGTAGTGACTGGTTATAGTTATAGTAATGGTAGTGTCTGGTTATAGTTATAGTAGTGGTAGTGACTGGTTATAGTAGTGGTAGTGACTGGTTATAGTAATGGTAGTGGTAGTGACTGGTTATAGTAATGGTAGTGGTAGTGACTGGTTATAGTTATAGTAGTGGTAGTGACTGGTTATAGTTATAGTAGTGGTAGTGACTGGTTATAGTTATAGTAGTGGTAGTGACTGGTTATAGTAGTGGTAGTGACTGGTTATAGTAATGGTAGTGTCTGGTTATAGTTATAGTAGTGGTAGTGACTGGTTATAGTAGTGGTAGTGTCTACAGTAGTAATGGTAGTGACTGGTTATAGTTATAGTAGTGGTAGTGACTGGTTATAGTTATAGTAGTGGTAGTGTCTACAGTAGTAATGGTAGTGACTGGTTATAGTTATAGTAGTGGTAGTGACTGGTTATAGTTATAGTAATGGTAGTGACTGGTTATAGTTATAGTAATGGTAGTGTCTGGTTATAGTTATAGTAATGGTAGTGACTGGTTATAGT
Organism: Coregonus lavaretus; assembly: GCF_964263955.1. Classification (NCBI taxonomy): domain Eukaryota; kingdom Metazoa; phylum Chordata; class Actinopteri; order Salmoniformes; family Salmonidae; genus Coregonus; species Coregonus lavaretus. The sequence goes on along the minus strand of NW_028157217.1, from coordinate 403,156 downwards.
TATAGTAGTGGTAGTGACTGGTTATAGTTATATTAGTGGTAGTGACTGGTTATAGTAGTGGTAGTGACTGGTTATAGTTATAGTAGTGGTAGTGTCTACAGTAGTAATGGTAGTGACTGGTTATAGTTATAGTAGTGGTAGTGACTGGTTATAGTAGTGGTAGTGACTGGTTATAGTTATAGTAATGGTAGTGACTGGTTATAGTTATAGTAGTAGTAGTGTCTACAGTAGTAATGGTAGTGACTGGTTATAGTTGTAGTAGTGGTAGTGACTGGTTATAGTTATAGTAGTGGTAGTGTCTGGTTATAGTTATAGTAGTGGTACTGACTGGTTATAGTAGTGGTAGTGACTGGTTATAGTTATAGTAGTGGTAGTGACTGGTTATAGTTATAGTAGTGGTAGTGACTGGTTATAGTAGTGGTAGTGTCTGGTTATAGTTATAGTAGTGGTAGTGACTGGTTATAGTAGTGGTAGTGACTGGTTATAGTTATAGTAGTGGTAGTGACTGGTTATAGTAGTGGTAGTGTCTGGTTATAGTTATAGTAGTGGTAGTGACTGGTTATAGTAGTGGTAGTGTCTGGTTATAGTTATAGTAATGGTAGTGACTGGTTATAGTAGTGGTAGTGACTGGTTATAGTTATAGTAGTGGTAGTGACTGGTTATAGTAGTGGTAGTGTCTACAGTAGTAATGGTAGTGACTGGTTATAGTTATAGTAATGGTAGTGTCTGGTTATAGTTATAGTAGTGGTAGTGTCTACAGTAGTAATGGTAGTGACTGGTTATAGTTATGGTAGTGACTGGTTATAGTTATAGTAGTGGTAGTGACTGGTTATAGTTATAGTAGTGGTAGTGTCTACAGTAGTAATGGTAGTGACTGGTTATAGTTATAGTAATGGTAGTGTCTGGTTATAGTTATAGTAGTGGTAGTGTCTACAGTAGTAATGGTAGTGACTGGTTATAGTTATGGTAGTGACTGGTTATAGTTATAGTAGTGGTAGTGTCTACAGTATTAATGGTAGTGACTGGTTATAGTTATAGTAGTGGTAGTGACTGGTTATAGTTATAGTAGTGGTAGTGACTGGTTATAGTTATAGTAGTGGTAGTGTCTACAGTAGTAATGTTAGTGACTGGTTATAGTAGTGGTAGTGACTGGTTATAGTAATAGTAGTGGTAGTGACTGGTTATAGTAGTGGTAGTGGTAGTGTCTACAGTAGTAATGGTAGTGACTGGTTATAGTTATAGTAGTGGTAGTGACTGGTTATAGTAGTGGTAGTGTCTACAGTAGTAATGGTAGTGACTGGTTATAGTTATAGTAGTGGTAGTGACTGGTTATAGTTATAGTAGTGGTAGTGACTGGTTATAGTAGTGGTAGTGTCTACAGTAGTAATGGTAGTGACTGGTTATAGTTATAGTAGTGGTAGTGTCTACAGTAGTAATGGTAGTGACTGGTTATAGTTATAGTAATGGTAGTGACTGGTTATAGTTATAGTAGTGGTAGTGACTGGTTATAGTTATAGTAGTGGTAGTGACTGGTTATAGTTATAGTAGTGGTAGTGACTGGTTATAGTTATAGTAGTGGTAGTGACTGGTTATAGTTATAGTAGTGGTAGTGACTGGTTATAGTTATAGTAGTGGTAGTGTCTGCAGTAGTAATGGTAGTGACTGGTTATAGTTATAGTAGTGGTAGTGACTGGTTATAGTTATAGTAGTGGTAGTGGTAGTGTCTACAGTAGTAATGGTAGTGACTGGTTATAGTTATAGTAATGGTAGTGACTGGTTATAGTTATAGTAATGGTAGTGACTGGTTATAGTTATAGTAATGGTAGTGTCTACAGTAGTAGTGGTAGTGACTGGTTATAGTTATAGTAGTGGTAGTGACTGGTTATAGTTATAGTAGTGGTAGTGTCTGGTTATAGTTATAGTAATGGTAGTGACTGGTTATAGTTATAGTAATGGTAGTGTCTACAGTAGTAGTGGTAGTGACTGGTTATAGTTATAGTAGTGGTAGTGACTGGTTAGAGTTATAGTAGTGGTAGTGACTGGTTATAGTTATAGTAGTGGTAGTGTGTACAGTAGTAATGGTAGTGACTGGTTATAGTTATAGTAATGGTAGTGTCTGGTTATAGTTATAGTAGTGGTAGTGTCTACAGTAGTAATGGTAGTGACTGGTTATAGTTATAGTAATGGTAGTGTCTGGTTATAGTTATAGTAGTGGTAGTGTCTACAGTAGTAATTGTAGTGACTGGTTATAGTTATAGTAATGGTAGTGACTGGTTATAGTTATAGTAGTGGTAGTGACTGGTTATAGTTATAGTAGTGGTAGTGACTGGTTATAGTTATAGTAGTGGTAGTGACTGGTTATAGTAGTGGTAGTGACTGGTTATAGTTATAGTAGTGGTAGTGACTGGTTATAGTTATAGTAATGGTAGTGACTGGTTATAGTAATGGTAGTGACTGGTTATAGTTATAGTAGTGGTAGTGACTGGTTATAGTAGTGGTAGTGTCTACAGTAGTAATGGTAGTGACTGGTTATAGTTATAGTAGTGGTAGTGACTGGTTATAGTAGTGGTAGTGTCTACAGTAGTAATGGTAGTGACTGGTTATAGTAGTGGTAGTGACTGGTTATAGTTATAGTAGTGGTAGTGACTGGTTATAGTTATAGTAGTGGTAGTGTCTACAGTAGTAATGGTAGTGACTGGTTATAGTTATAGTAATGGTAGTGACTGGTTATAGTTATAGTAGTGGTAGTGACTGGTTATAGTTATAGTAGTGGTAGTGACTGGTTATAGTTATAGTAGTGGTAGTGACTGGTTATAGTTATAGTAATGGTAGGTTCTGGTTATAGTTATAGTAGTGGTAGTGACTGGTTATAGTTATAGTAGTGGTAGTGACTGGTTATAGTTATAGTAATGGTAGTGACTGGTTATAGTTATAGTAGTGGTAGTGTCTACAGTAGTAATGGTAGTGACTGGTTATAGTTATAGTAGTGGTAGTGACTGGTTATAGTTATAGTAATGGTAGTGACTGGTTATAGTTATAGTAATGGTAGTGTCTGGTTATAGTTATAGTAGTGGTAGTGACTGGTTATAGTTATAGTAGTGGTAGTGACTGGTTATAGTTATAGTAGTGGTAGTGACTGGTTATAGTTATAGTAATGGTAGTGACTGGTTATAGTAGTGGTAGTGACTGGTTATAGTTATAGTAGTGGTAGTGACTGGTTATAGTTATAGTAGTGGTAGTGACTGGTTATAGTTATAGTAATGGTAGTGTCTGGTTATAGTTATAGTAGTGGTAGTGACTGGTTATAGTAGTGGTAGTGACTGGTTATAGTTATAGTAATGGTAGTGACTGGTAATAGTAGTGGTAGTGACTGGTTATAGTTATAGTAATGGTAGTGACTGGTTATAGTTATAGTAATGGTAGTGTCTACAGTAGTAATGGTAGTGACCAGAGAAGTAATTGTGTTGTCAGTAGCTGTGTGGGTCAGTGGCTGTGTGGGTCAGTGGCTGTGTGGGTCAGTGGCGCTGTGGTTTTGTTCAGTAGTTGTGTGGTTATGGTCAGTATTAATCTTGGGAATTTGACGTGCTATGCAGAGGTTGTCTCCCTCCGAGGCACGTGTAGCTAGGCAACCCCCTGCTGTTGCCTTGGCAACCCCCTGCTGTTTCCTTGGCAGGCCTGCTCCATCCATGGCTAAAGCCAGTGTGAGAAACATGCTAACAAACGTTTGTGCTATGAAACTAAATAAATACTGCACACTGACCCACAAAACGTATTTGCTAGATTCATGATAGTGTTAGACAAATCAATGAAAGTGAACTTCAAAATGTGATGTTGTTTTATTGGAATTTGCAGCTGTTGTTGGTAAGTAATGAATCCGCTAGCTTTTGACATGACTTACTGCATCGTTCATAAATGCAGTTGATGGGTTACTAAAACCACTCTACCTCTTGATTGGTAGAAGCTATTCTTATTCTGATTTCAGATTTGAAAAGCAGAGAAGTAGAGGAAGATGTTATACTCTGTGCGTTTTATTCTTGTTGGGGGGTGGTCAAAATGGCAGTTTCAAGAAGTTAGGGGAAAAAAGCAGTTGATGCAGTTACTAAAATAGCTGTACTGTTTGATTGGAATAAGATATTATTATTTTTTTGACTTGAAGAGGAAAGAAATAGAGGAAGATTGCATACCCTCTAACATTTTGTCTATATTGTTGGCAAAGTGGTCAAAGTAACTGATTTGTGTCAAAAGTTGTATTGTTGCATTTACTGTGAATGGAATATTAGAAGTGATGATGTCACAATGGGACCTTTAGAATGTTGTGGAAATCCCATGAAAGTGGATGGAGATGCACAAAAAAATCACTAAAAGCTTAATAATTCAAAAAGTATAAAATATACACTACATGACTAAAAGTATGTGGACACCTGCTGGTCGAACATCTCCTTCCTAAATCATGGGCGTTAATTATGGAGTTGGTCCCCCCCATTGCTGCTATAACAGCCTCCACTCTTCTGGGAAGGCTTTCCACTAGATGTTGGAACATTGCTGCGGGGACTTGCTTCCATTCAGCCACAAGAGCATTAGTGATGTCGGGCACTGATGTTCTTGCTTCCAGAGGCAGTTTGGAACTCGGTAGTGAGTGTTGCAACCGAGGATAGACGATTTTTACACGCTTCAGCACTCGGCGGTCCCGTTCTGTGAGCTTGTGTAGCCTACCGCTTAGCGGCTGAGCCGTTGTTGCTCCTAGACGTTTCCACTTCACAATAACAACATTTACAGTTGACCGGGGGCAACTCTAGCAGGGCACAAATCTGACAAACTGACTTGTTGGAAAGGTGGCATCCTATGACGGTGCCACGTTGAAAGTCACTGAGCCCTTCAGTACGGGCCATTCTACTGCCAATGTTTGTCTGTGGAGATTGCATGGCTGTTTGCTCAATTTTATACACCTGTCAGCAACGGGTCTGGCTGAAATAGCCGAATCCACTAATTCTGAAGGGGTGTCCACATACCGCTGTATATAGCACACTAGTCCAGACCGGTCTGTTTTAAAGTTTGAATGACGTTTGTAGCTTAGGAGGAGTAACGTTCCAAATAATAAGAAGAAGTATGTTGAAGATTTAAAGTGGGGGACTCTTGCTTCGCAAGCCACATTAAAAAAATAATATGATTAGTCATATTTTTTATAATTAGTAACACTTTATTTCTCAAAACTAGGACCATTCATGTAAAATGCTATCATCCATTGAACTATCTTGAAGTATTCTTCAGGAGTGTGATGGCTAATTGGGTTAATGTTTCCTCTGGAATAGCACACTGCTCCCTTCCTCCATCCATCATGTCTTCCTCTATTTGTGTTCCAGGCTGAACAGACCCTCAGCAGGTGTAGGGCAGGTACTGACAACTCTCTCTCTCTCTGGGGTGCTCAGCTCCTGCTGCTCTCTCTGGGGTGCTCAGCTCCTGCTGCTGTGGAAGTTGAGTATAGCCTCCATGAGCTCTGAGCCTCAACAACCTGCCCTGGGCCTGTCTCTCAGTCCCTGAAGCACTTGGGAGCACCAGAGACCTAGGCAAGGACGAAGTGGCAGTTCTGGTCATAAACTGTTAGGGGTACAGGATACAGATGAGCTAGAAGTAAAGACTCTAGTCAGAGGCCTGTTGTAAGCTACGGTAGGAAACACCCCAACAGCTAAATGTGATTTCCATCAGTTTCGGGGAGCGAGTCTCTGTGGTGTACTGTACTGTGAGTGAACACTGGAGCAGCATCATCCTGTTAGCCCTGTCATATAGAACACTGGAGCAGCATCATCCTGTTAGGCCTGTCATATAGAACACTGGAGCAGCATCATCCTGTTAGCCCTGTCATATAGAACACTGGAGCAGCATCATCCTGTTAGCCCTGTCATATAGAACACTGGAGCAGCATCATCCTGTTAGGCCTGTTATATAGAACACTGGAGCAGCATCATCCTGTTAGGCCTGTCATATAGAACACTGGAGCAGCATCATCCTGTTAGCCCTGTCATATAGAACACTGGAGCAGCATCATCCTGTTAGCCCTGTCATATAGAACACTGGAGCATCATCATCCTGTTAGCCCTGTCATATAGAACACTGGAGCAGCATCATCCTGTTAGCCCTGTCATATAGAACACTGGAGCAGCATCATCCTGTTAGCCCTGTCATATAGAACACTGGAGCATCATCATCCTGTTAGCCCTGTCATATAGAACACTGGAGCAGCATCATCCTGTTAGGCCTGTCATATAGAACACTGGAGCAGCATCATCCTGTTAGCCCTGTCATATAGAACACTGGAGCAGCATCATCCTGTTAGGCCTGTCATATAGAACACTGGAGCAGCATCATCCTGTTAGGCCTGTCATATAGAACACTGGAGCAGCATCATCCTGTTAGGCCTGTCATATAGAACACTGGAGCAGCATCATCCTGTTAGGCCTGTCATATAGAACACTGGAGCAGCATCATCCTGTTAGCCCTGTCATATAGAACACTGGAGCAGCATCATCCTGTTAGGCCTGTCATATAGAACACTGGAGCAGCATCATCCTGTTAGCCCTGTCATATAGAACACTGGAGCAGCAGCATCCTGTTAGGCCTGTCATATAGAACACTGGAGCAGCATCATCCTGTTAGGCCTGTTATATTGTGGTCAGGGAGCAGCATCATCCTGTTAGGCCTGTTATATTGTGGTCAGGGAGCAGCATCATCCTGTTAGGCCTGTTATATTGTGGTCAGGGAGCAGCATCATCCTGTTAGGCCTGTTATATTGTGGTCAGGGAGCAGCATCATCCTGTTAGGCCTGTTATATTGTGGTCAGGGAGCATAATAGGTTTTCCATAACGACTCATACTCTAAGTACCCGTCACAAATGGCAACCTATTTCCATTGGGCTCTGGTCAAAAATAGTGCACTTTATAGGGAATAGGGTGCCATTTGTGATGCAACCTCTACAACTGTTCACTGGCCATATCAGATACAGTATTGTTCAGCAATTATGTCCACATCTGACCTGTTTGGAAGTCTATAGAATACAATTAACACACACACACACACACACACACACACACACACACACACACACACACACACACACACACACACAGAGAGAGAGAGAGACAGGCAGCTGTAGCTTCTCTCTGGGATGACGATATGGGGTAATGGAGGGAGGGATTTTGGCCCAGTGTTTCTCTTCCTGTTAACTCGTTCCTCCTTCTCTCTGGGATGACGATATGGGGTAATGGAGGGAGGGATTTTGGCCCAGTGTTTCTCTTCCTGTTAACTCGTTCCTCCTTCTCATCCCCCATCCCTTCCTCTGTCCACCTCCAAGCGTTCTCTCCATTCCTCTGCTGACTAGCTGGGATAGAGCTCAGGGATGCATTTCACTCTGCTGTGCTCTGTTGGTCAGGTCATCATTATAGAATAAAATGTGTTCTCAATGACTGGTTAAATAAATACCAATAAATCAATAAAATGCTGTTGTCGACCTGTGGAGGACAAGGGAGAGAGAGGGTGGGAACAGTACCCTGGCACAGAGAGGGATAGCTAGATTGGTCTCCCAATTCATCTAGTGATTGAGTGGCTGGGATACAGCTCAGAGATACATTTCACTCCGCTGTGCTGTGTTGCCGTGGCTCGGTGGAGGAGGAGGGATGGAGAGAGAGAGAGAAACAATGGCCTGGCAGAGAGAGGCTAGCAGAGACTAGGGCTTCCTCCCAAACAGCGCCCTATTCCCTACATAGTGCACTACTTTTGACCAGAGCCCTGGCTAAATATAGTGCACTTCACATGGGAATAGGGTGCCATTTGGGACGTCTTCTGTTTGGTCGGAGAGGTTTCAGCTCCATCAGACCGTCGGAGACCAGCCCCAGGGGTTCAGCCTGTCTGAATGAGTTGGCTCTGGAGCTCTGACTGCTGGTGGGCTAATGTCACCCATTACTGTGTCGACATCGTGGCACAGTGTTTACTCCGGCTAGGGAGAGCACAACCACGTGAGTATGTATATATGTGTACAGTGCATTCGGAAAGTATTCAGACCCCTTCACTTTTTCCACATTTTGTTACGCTACAGCCTTATTCTAAAATTGATTAAATAAAACATTTTCCTCATCAATCTACACACAATACCATATAAGGACACAGCGAGAACAGGTTTTTAGATTTTTTTGCAAATGTATTTAAAATAAAAAACAGATACCTTATTTACATAAGTATTCAGACCCTTTGCTATGAGACCCGAAATTGAGCTCAGGTACGTCCTGTTTCCATTGATCATCCTTGAGATGTTTCTACAACTTGATTGGAGTTCACCTGTGGTAAATTCAATTGATTGGACATGATTTGGAAAGAGACACACCTGTCTATATAAGGTCCCAGAGTTGACAGTGCATGTCAGAGCAAAAACCAAGCCATGAGGTTGAAGGAATTGTCGGTAGAGCTCCGATACAGGATTGTGTCGAGGCACAGATCTTTCGAAGGGTACCAAAAAATTTCCAGCATTGAAGGTCCCCAAGAACACAGTGGCCTCCATCATTCTTAGAGCTGGCCGCCCGGCCAAACTGCGCAATCAGGGGAGAAGGGTCTTGGTCAGGGGAGTGACCAAGAACCCGATGGTCACTCTAACAGAGCTCTAGAGTTCCTCTGTGGAGATGGGAGAACCTTCCAGACGGACAATCAGGCCTTTATGGTAGAGTGGCCAGACGGAAGCCACTCCTCAGTAAAAGGCACATGACAGCCCGCTTGGAGTTTGCCAAAAGGCACCTAAAGGACTCTCAGACCATGAGAAACAAGATTCTCTGGTCTGATGAAACCTAGATTGAACTCTTTGGCCTGAATGCCAAGCGTCACGTCTGGAGGAAACCTGGCACCATCCCTAAGGTGAAGCATGGTGGTGGCAGAATCATGCTGTGGTGATGTTTTCAGCGGCAGGGACTGGGAGACTAGTCAGGATCGAGGGAAAGATGAACGGAGGAAAGTACAGAGAGATCCTTGATGAAAACCTGCTCCAGAGCGCTCAGGACCTCAGACTGGGGTGAAGGTTCACCTTCCAACAGGACAACGACACTTAAGCACACAGCCAAGACAACGCAGGAGTGGCTTCGGGACTGAATACTTATGTGTATGTGATTTTTCCGTTTTTTTTAAAATACATTTGCAAACATAAAAAAAAAAAAACGGTATTTGCTTTGTCATTATGGGGTAATGTGTGTAGATTGATGAGGGGGAAAAAACTATTTCATCCATTTTAGAATAAGGCTGTAACGTAACAAAATGTGGAAAAAAGTCCAAGGTTCTGAATACTTTTATTTTATTTATTTATTTATTTCACCTTTATTTAACCAGGTAAGCCAGTTGAGAACAAGTTCTCATTTACTGCGACCTGGCCAAGATAAAGGAAAGCAGTGCGATTAAAAACAACAACAACACAGAGTTACATATGGGGTAAACAAAACGTACAGTCAATAACACAATAGAAAATCTATATACAGTGTGTACAAATGTAGCAAGTTATGGAGGTAAGGCAATAAATAGGCCATAGTGCAAAATAATTACAATTTAGTATTAACACTGGAGTGATAGATGTGCAGAAGATGATGTGAAAATAGAGATACTGGGGTGCAAATGAGCAAAATAAATAACAATATGGGGATGAGGTAGTTGGGTGGGCTAAGTTCAGATGGGCTGTGTACAGGTGCAGTGATCGGTAAGCTGCTCTGACAACTGATGCTTAAAGTTAGTGAGGGAGATGAGTGTCTCCACCTTCAGAGATTTTTGCAGTTCGTTCCAGTCATTTGCAGCAGAGAACTGGAAGGAATGGCGGCCAAAGGAGTTGTTGGCTTTGGGGATGACCAGTGAGATACAATGAGGGAAAAAAGTATTTGATCCCCTGCTGATTTTGGACGTTTGCCCACTGACAAAGAAATGATCAGTCTATAATTTTAATGGTAGGTTTATTTGAACAGTGAGAGACAGAATAACAACAACAAAATCCAGAAAAACGCATGTCAAAAATGTTATAAATTGATTTGCATTTTAATGAGAGAAATAAGTATTTGACCCCTCTGCAAAACATGACTTAGTACTTGGTGGCAAAACCCTTGTTGGCAATCACAGATATCAGACGTTTCTTGTAGTTGGCCACCAGGTTTGCACACATCTCAGGAGGGATTTTGTCCGACTCCTCTTTGCAGATCTTCTCCAAGTCATTAAGATTTCGAGGCTGACGTTTGGCAACTCAAACCTTCAGCTCCCTCCACAGATTTTCTATGGGATTAAGGTCTGGAGACTGGCTAGGCCACTCCAGGACCTTAATGTGCTTCTTCTTGAGCCACTCCTTTGTTGCCTCGGCCGTGTGTTTTGGGTCATTGTCATGCTGGAATACCCATCCACGACCCATTTTCAATGCCCTGGCTGAGGGAAGAAGGTTCTTACCCAAGATTTGACGGTACATGGCCCCGTCCATCGTCCCTTTGATGCGGTGAAGTTGTCCTGTCCACTTAGCAGAAAAACACCCCCAAAGCATAATGTTTCCACCTCCATGTTTGACGGTGGGGATGGTGTTCTTGGGGTCATAGGCAGCATTCCTCCTCCTACAAACACGGTGAGTTGAGTTGATGCCAAAGAGCTCCATTTTGGTCTCATCTGGCCACAACACTTTCACCCAGTTCTCCTCTGAATCATTCAGATGTTCATTGGCAAACTTCAGATGGGCATGTATATGTGCTTTCTTGAGCAGGGGGACCTTGCGGGCGCTGCAGGATTTCAGTCCTTCACGGCGTAGTGTGTTACCAATTGCTTTCTTGTTGACTATGGTCCCAGCTGTTTTGAGATCATTGACAAGATCCTCCTGTGTAGTTCTGGGCTGATTCCTCACCGTTCTCATGATCATTGCAACTCCACGATCTTGCATGGAGCCCCAGGCCGAGGGAGACTGACAGTTCTTTTGTGTTTCTTCCATTTGCGAATAATCGCACCAACTATTGTCACCTTCTCACCAAGCTGCTTGGCGATGGTCTTGTAGCCCATTCCAGCCTTGTGTAGGTCTACAATCTTGTCCCTGACATCCTTGGAGAGCTCTTTGGTCTTAGCCATGGTGGAGAGTTTGGAATCTGATTGATTGATTGCTTCTGTGGACAGGTGTCTTTTATACAGGTAACAAGCTGAGATTAGGAGCACTCCCTTTAAGAGTGTGCTCCTAATCTCAGCTCGTTACCTGCATAAAAGACACCTGGGAGCCAGAAATCTTTCTGATTGAGAGGTGGTCAAATATTTATTTCCCTCATTAAAATGCAAATCAATTTATAACATTTTTGACATGCGTTTTTCTGGATTTTTGTTTTGTTATTCTGTCTCTCACTGTTCAAATAAACCTACCATTAAAATGATAGACTGATCATTTCTTTGTCAGTGGGCAAACGTACAAAATCAGCAGGGGATCAAATACTTTTTTCCCCTCACTGTATACCTGCTGGAACGCAGACTACGGGTGGGTGTTGCTATGGTGACCAATGATCTAAGATAAGGCGGGGATATGCCTATAAGTGATTTATAGATTACCTGGAGCCAGTGGGTTTGGCGACGAATATGTAGTGAGGGCCAGCCAACGAGAGCGTACAGGTCACAATGGTATATATGACAATTCAAAATCACAGATTTTCTATAGGATTAAGGTCTGGAGACTGGCTAGGCCACTCCAGGACCTTAATGTGCTTATTCTTGAGCCACTCCTTTGTTGCCTTGGCCGTGTGTTTTGGGTCATTGTCATGCAGGAATACCCATCCACGACCATTTTCAATGCCCTGGCTGAGGGAAGGAGGTTCTCACCCAAGATTTGACGGTGCATGGCCCCGTCCATCGTCCCTTTGATGCGGTGAAGTTGTCCTGTCCCCTTAGCAGAAAAACACCCCCAAAGCATAATGTTTCCACCTCCATGTTTGACGGTGGGGATGGTTTTCTTGGGGTCATAGGCAGCATTCCTCCTCCTCCAAACACGGCGAGTTGAGTTGATGCCAAAGAGCTCCATTTTGGTCTCATCTGACCACAACACTTTCACCCAGTTCTCCTCTGAATCATTCAGATGTTCATTGGCAAACTTCAGACGGCCCTGTATATGTGCTTTCTTGAGCAGGGGGACCTTGCGGGCGCTGCAGGATTTCAGTCCTTCACAGCGTTGTGTGTTACCAATTGTTTTCTTGGTGACTATGGTCCCAGCTGCCTTGAGATCATTGACAAGATCCTCCCATGTAGTTCTGGGCTGATTCCTCACCGTTCACATTATCATTTTAACTCCATTAGGTGAGCTCTTGCATGGAGCCCCAGACCGAGGGAGATTGACAGTTATTTTGTGTTTCTTCCATTTGTGAATAATCGCACAAACTGTTGTCACCTTCTCACCAAGCTGCTTGGCGATGGTCTTGTAGCCAATTCCAGCCTTGTGTAGGTCTACAGTCTTGTCCCTGACATCCTTGGAGAGCTCTTTGGTCTTGGCTAATGTGCTCCTAATCTCTGCTCGTTACCTGTATAAAAGACACCTGGGAGCCAGAAATCTTTCTGATTGAGAGGGGATCAAATACTTATTTCCCTCATTAAAATGTAAATCAATTTATAACATTTTTGACATGCATTTTTCTGGATTTTTTTGTTGTTATTCTGTCTCTCACTGTTCAAATAAACATACCATTAAAATTATAGACTGATAATTTCTTTGTCAGTGGGCAAACATACAAAATCAACAGGGGATCAAATACTTTTTTCCCTCACTGTACATTTTATGGACACAGTATATTTGACATTAGTCACAGTTGAAGTCGGAAGTTTACATACACCTTAGCCAAATACATTTAAACTCAGTTTTTCACAATTCCTGACATTTAATCCTAGTAAAAATTCCCTGTTTTAGGTCAGTTAGGATCACCACTTTATTTTAAGAATGTGAAATGTCAGAATAAAAGTAGAGAATTATTTATTTCAGCTTTTATTTCTTTCATCACATTCCCAGTGGGTCAGAAGTTTACGTACACTCAATTAGTATTTGGTAGCATTGCCTTTAAATTGTTTAACTTAGGTCAAACGTTTCGGGTAGCCTTCCACAAGCTTCCCACAATAAGTTGGGTGAATTTTGGCCCATTCCTCCTGACAGAGCTGGTGTAACTGAGTCAGGTTTTGTAGGCCTCCTTGCTCGCACACAATTTTTCAGTCCTGCCCACACATTTTCTATAGGATGAGGTCAGGGCTTTGTGATGGCCACTCCAATACCTTGACTTTGTTGTCCTTCAGCCGTTTTGCCACAACTTTGGAAGTATGCTTGGGGTAATTGTCCATTTGGAAGACCCATTTGCGACCAAGCTTTAACTTCCTGACTGATGTCTTGAGATGTTGCTTCAATATATCCACATAATTTTCCTTCCTCATGATGCCATCTATTTTGTGAAGTGCACCAGTCCCTCCTGCAGCAAAGCACCCCCACAGCATGATGCTGCCACCCCCGTTCTTCACGGTTTGGATGGTGTTCTTCAGCTTGCAAGCATTCCCCTTTTTCCTCCAAACATAACGATGGTCATTATGGCCAAACAGTTATATTTTTGTTTCATCAGACCAGAGGACATTTCTCCAAAAAGTACAATCTTTGTCCCCAAGTGCAGTTGCAAACCGTAGTCTGGCTTTTTTATGGCGGTTTTGGAGCAGTGGCTTCTTCCTTGCTGAGGGGCCTTTCAGGTTATGTCGATATAGGACTCGTTTTACTGTGGATATAGATACTTTTGTACCTGTTTCCTCCAGCATCTTCACAAGGTCCTTTGCTGTTGGGATTGATTTGCACTTTTCGCACCAAAGTACGTTCATCTCTAGGAGACAGAACGCGTCTCCTTCCTGAGCGGTATGACGGCTGCGTGGTCCCATGGTGTTTATACTTGCGTACTATTGTTTGTACAGATGAACGTGGTACCTTCAGGTGTTTGGAAATTGTGTAGGTCTACCATTTCTTTCTGAGGTCTTGGCTTATTTCTTTTGATTGTCCCATGATGTCAAGCAAAGAGGCACTGAGTTTGAAGGTAGGCCTTGAAATACATCCACAGGTACACCTTCAATTGACTCAAATGATGTCTATTAGCCTATCAGAAGCTTCTAAAGCCATGACATTTTCTGGAATTTTCCAAGCTGTTTAAAGGCACAGTCAACTTAGTGTATGTAAACATTTGACCCACTGGAATTGTGATACAGTGAATTATAAGTGAAATAATCTGTATGTAAACAATTGTTGGAAAAATTACTTGTGTTATGCACAAAGTAGATGTCCTAACCGACTTGCCAAAACTATAGTTTGTTAACAAGAAAATTGTGGAGTGGTTGAAAAAACGATTTTTAATGACTCCAACCTAAAGTGAATGTAAACTTCCGACTTCAACTGTATCTTGTTATTTTTACCCCCTTCCTTCAGCTCCACTCCTCCCATATATCTCTGTTTTTCATCTGTGCTGTGATGTTTCACAGATTATAAATTAAATAAACATTTTTGCTAAGAATATTATTATATCATTGATCAATTGACTATGACCTTTCAAATCACCCAGCAGTGCTATTTGCAGAGTTCGCTCCAGGTAAATGTTGCAATTTTTCAGCCAGTCCTGAATCTGCGTCCAAAAACAAGCTACATATGGACAGTACCAAAACAAGTGATCTACTGATTCGGTCTCTCCGCAGCAAAATCTGCAGAGCTGGGATGGTTGTATCCCCATATATATATATATATAACATTCTATTGGTTGGTTTGTATAATTATTTAAGTTTAGAATCCGGTGTCATTTTGTGTATCAGTTCATAAACCATGGAATCGGTACATAGAAAATCTCTTCCCAACTATTTTGCAATCTATATGGCACTGCTGTGAGTTCGTTGGTCCTTAAATTAAACTGGTATATTTTTATTTATCACTATTTTCTTTAACCAGTTGTGGTCTTTAATGTTCCCCCTTCCACTTGCCTCTTCAATTTTTTGTGGTAATGCTGCAATTAGTTGGTTGTAATTTTGGGTAGAGCAAACATTTCCATATATCTTTGTTAGCTGCATGTGCGACATAAATCCACCAGTCCTATTTATATCATTTACAAAGATTATACAATTTCTAAACATTTTCTCAATTTCTAAACAATTAGTATATTTTGAGTTTAACCATAATATTTGTTGTATTATTTGTTTTGTCTTTTCTGGTGGAATAAACTGAAATTGCAACTAACTTTCTATGGCTTGTTTTAAAAATAGCGATATATTTGGATATGATTTCATTTTCAAATAATCAAAAATGAGTGGTTGTAATCCGAATAAAGGGAAAAAGGCCATTCTTGAACATTGGGTGAGACATTCTTACTAATTTGCTAGAGAACCAGTTCGGATTTAAGTATAACTTGTGTATGACTGAAGCTTTTAGTGAGATGTCTGTTTTAATATTTAATCATTTCTGCCCTCTGAATTCATGTTCATTATATAAATAGGCCCGTTTAATTTTGTCTGGCTTATCGTTCCAATATTTTTTGCTCATATAATTTCAAAAACAAGTCGCTAGGTGTAGGCAAGGCCATAATCAAATACAAAAACTGGGATAATACTAAAAAAATTCCACAAATTGACAGGTATTTCCCTTTCCATGGTAGCAAGTTCTGATCTATTTTTGCTAACTTTATATTAAAATGTGTTGTAGTGAGATCATTTCTTTCTTTCGGGATATGAATACCGAATATATCCACTTCACCGTCAGACCATTTTATTGGTAAACTACACAGTAATGTAAAAGTTGTATATTTTAGTGATCCAATACGTAATATATTTTGTTGTAATCCAGAGAGGTTATAAAAAGTATCTAGATCCTCTATGAGGCTGTGGAGGGATTCAAGTTGTGGATTTAAAAGAAAACATGAATCATCAGAGTACAATGACTCCTTTGATTTTAAGCTCTGGATTTCTAGGCCCTTGATTTTATTGTTGGATCTGATTTTAATAGCTAACATTTCGATGGCCATAATAAATAGATATGCCGATATTGGACAACCTTGTTTTACTCCTCTTGACAGTTTACAACTTTCTGAGAAATAGCCATTATTTACTATTTTACACCTAGGGTTACTATACATGATTTTAACCCATTTTATAAGAGATTCTCCAAAATTGAAATATTCCAGGCATTTATAAACCCCAGTCGTACTTTATCAAAAGCCTTTTCGAAGTCTGCTATGAATAGTAGGCCTGGTTTCCCTGATTTTTCCTAGTGTTCTATTGTTTCCAGTACTTGCCTTATATTATCTCCAATGTATCTTCCATGTAAAAAACCTGTCTGATTAGGATGAATAATATCCGACAATACCTTTATAATTCTATGCGCTATGCATTTTGCTAGAATTTTTGCATCACAACACTGAAGTGTAAGGGGGCCTCCAATTTCTTTAAATGGACTGGATCTTTATATTGACCACTTGGGTCCTGTTTCAGTAATAATGAAATCAGACCTTCTTGTTGAGTATCTGATAATGTAACATTTTTATAGGAGTGGTTAAAACATGCTAATAACGGTCCTCTGAGTACATCAAAACAGGTTTGGTCGAACTCAACTGTTATGCCATCCGGCCTTGGAGTTTTCCCAGACTCACAGGCTTTAATTGCATCAAAAAGTTCCTCCTCTGTAAAAAAAGTATTTCTGTTAATTTTACATTATTAATTGAAAAAAAATCCTTACAATTAACTTCGCTTAGTGGAGATGGATGAGACTGAAACGAAAACATATGCTTAAATTACTTTGGCTCCTTTTTCAAAATATTGTTTGGTGAATCATGGGTGACAAGTTTAATGAAATTATTTTTGGTAGCATTCCTATGTTGAAGATTAAAAAAGAATTTTGTGCATTTTTCCCCCATATTCCATCCAGTTGGCTTTATTTTTATAATATATTACACTTGATCTTTCTTGAATAAGTTCCTCCATTTCTTTTAGTTTTTCCTCTAACGTATTCTGTGCGTCTATGGTAAAGTTTGTATTGCTATCTAGCTGTACTGTTAGTCCCTCTATTTCCTTTGTTAATATGAACTCTTTTGACCTAAATTGCTTTTGTTTTAAAGATGAATATTGAATTGCACATTTAAAAGTTTTACATAAAATAAGGGGATCTGCTTTACATATATTATATTGGGAAAAAGCCCACACAACTTCATCTAAGAATTGTTGAATGAGTTTCCTGTAAACAATAGATATTATATTACTTCTCTCTTAGCAGGTAAATACTGATCGTCTTTTCTTATGATCTGCTAAGCCATTACAATTATAACTGGCTATACTTATTTCACATGACAAGTAAGTCCATAATATGAGAGGGGGCAGTCTTGGCAGAAGTAGGGTATGGGGGATAGAGGGGAGGTGGGTTTATTGGTCAGATAGATCAGGAGAGAGGAGAGGAGAAGCCACACAGGTTACAGGTAGATCAGGAGAGAGGAGAAACCACACAGGTAGATCAGGGGAGAGGAGAGGAGAAGCCAAACAGGTTACAGGTAGATCAGGGGAGAGGAGAGGAGAAACCACACAGGTAGATCAGGGGAGAGGAGAGGAGAAGCCAAACAGGTTACAGGTAGATCAGGGGAGAGGAGAGGAGAAACCACACAGGTAGATCAGGGGAGAGGAGAGGAGAAGCCAAACAGGTTACAGGTAGATCAGGGGAGAGGGGAGACCACAGGCAGGGTGTACTGGTAGATCAGGGGAGAGGAGAAACCACAGGCAGGGTGTACTGGTAGATCAGGGGAGAGGAGAAACCACAGGCAGGGTGTACTGGTAGATCAGGGGAGAGGAGAAACCACAGGCAGGGTGTACTGGTAGATCAGGGGAGAGGAGAAACCACAGGCAGGGTGTACTGGTAGATCAGGGGAGAGGAGAAACCACAGGCAGGGTGTACTGGTAGATCAGGGGAGAGGAGAAACCACAGGCAGGGTGTACTGGTAGATCAGGGGAGAGGAGAAACCACAGGCAGGGTGTACTGGTAGATCAGGGGAGAGGAGAAACCACAGGCAGGGTGTACTGTATCACTCCACCATGGTAATTACAGTATATCCAAGGACACCACCAGAATATATCAGATTGAATTGTTTTTCAATCTTGCGGTTGGTTTGAGACTGACCATCCCTCCCTCTCCCTTGGTTTGAGACTGGCCATCCCTCCCTCTCCCTTGGTTTGAGACTGGCCATCCCTCCCTCTCCCTTGGTTTGAGACTGGCCATCCCTCCCTCTCCCTTGGTTTGAGACTGGCCATCCCTCCCTCTCCCTTGGTTTGAGACTGGCCATCCCTCCCTCTCCCTTGGTTTGAGACTGGCCATCCCTCCCTCTCCCTTGGTTTGAGACTGGCCATCCCTCCCTCTCCCTTGGTTTGAGACTGGCCATCCCTCCCTCTCCCTTGGTTTGAGACTGGCCATCCCTCCCTCTCCCTTGGTTTGAGACTGGCCATCCCTCCCTCTCCCTTGGTTTGAGACTGGCCATCCCTCCCTCTCCCTTGGTTTGAGACTGGCCATCCCTCCCTCTCCCTTGGTTTGAGACTGGCCATCCCTCCCTCTCCCTTGGTTTGAGACTGGCCATCCCTCCCTCTCCCTTGGTTTGAGACTGGCCATCCCTCCCTCTCCCTTGGTTTGAGACTGGCCATCCCTCCCTCTCCCTTGGTTTGAGACTGGCCATCCCTCCCTCTCCCTTGGTTTGAGACTGGCCATCCCTCCCTCTCCCTTGGTTTGAGACTGACCATCCCTCCCTCTCCCTTGGTTTGAGACTGGCCATCTCTCCCTCGGTTTGAGACTGACCATCTCTCCCTCTCCCTCGGTTTGAGACTGGCCATCTCTCCCTCTCCCTCGGTTTGAGACTGACCATCTCTCCCTCTCCCTTGGTTTGAGACTGGCCATCACCGCTCCTTGGTTTGAGACTGGCCATCTCTCCCGCTCCCTTGGCTGTTTATGAAGCTGAAATGTGTGTGGTCATATATACGATAAACAGAAACTAATACTGAGATGGAGGCCCTACTACCATGTAGAATGTATAGGGACTAGGGTTGAATATTTTCCTGGTATTTTACAAATGTTCCATCCCGAGAATAAATCACTTTTTTCCCAGGTAACTCGGTATTTCCCGCCAAAGCTGGAAGTGTCATTCAAAAGCATTATAATGCATATAAATACGTCTGGATTTGATTAGAGCTTTGATCGATAATTCAAGCCTGCCGCTACCCTGATGAGCCGTACATTAAATACATTTTATTTGACATTTTAATGAGCCCCTGCCCAAGCCCAAAAAAGACCAAATGATTTTGCTGTTATCCAATACCATACAGTGCAGTCGAAAAGTATTCAGACCCCTTCACTTTCTCCACATTTTGTCACATTATTCTAAAATGTATTAAATAAATGTTTTTCCTACACACAATACCCCATAAGGACAAAGCGAAAACAGGTTTTTAGAAATGTTTGCAAATAAAAAATAAAAATAAATACCTTATTTACATTTCCTATGAGACTCGAAATTGAGCTCAGGTGCATCCTGTTTCCATTGATCATCCTTGAGAGGTTTCTACAACTTGATTGTGAGTCCACCTGTAGTAAATTCAATTGATTGGACATGATTTGGAAAGGCACACACCTGTCTATATAAGGTCCCACGGTTGACAGTACATGTCAGAGCAAAAACAAAGCCATGAGGTCGAAGGAATTGTCCGTAGAGCTCCGAGACAGGATTGTGTTGAGGTACATATCTGGGGAAGGGTACCAAAAAATGTCTGCTGCATTGAAGGTCCCCAAGAACACAGTGGCCTCCATCATTCTGAAATGGAAGAAGTTTGGAACCACCAAGACTCTTCCTAGAGCTGGCCGTCCGGCCAAACTGAGCAATCGGGGGAGAAGGGCCTTGGTCAGGGAGGTGACCAAGAACCCGATGGTCACTCTCACAGAGCTCCAGAGTTCCTCCACATGGGAGAACCTTCCAGAAGGACAACCATCTCTGCAGCACTCCACCAATCAGGCCTTTATGGTAGAGAAACAAGATTATCTGGTCTGATGAACCAAGATTGAACTCTTTGGCCTGAATGCCAAGCGCCACGTCTGGATCAAGGGAAAAATTTACGGAGCAAAGTACAGAGAGATCCTTGATGAAAACCTGCTCCAGAGCACTCAGGACCTCCGACTGGGGCGAAGGTTCACCTTCCAACAGGACAACGACCCTAAGCACACAGCCAAGACAACGCAGGAGGGTCAAGTCTCTGAATATCCTTGAGTGGCCCAGCCAGAGCCCGGACTTGCACCCGTCTCTGGAGAAATAGCTGTGCAGCAACACTCCCCATCCAACCTGACAGAGCTTGAGAGGATCTGCAGAGAAGAATGGGAGAAACTCCCCAAATACAGGTGTGCCAAGCTTGTAGCGTCATACACAAGAAGACTCGAGGCTGTAATCGCTGCCAAAGGTGCTTCAACAAAGTACTTAGTAAAGGGTCTGAATACTTATGTAAATGTGATATTTCAGTTTTTAATTTTTAATACATTTGCACAGATTTCTAAACCTGTTTTCGCTTTGTCATTATGGGGTATTGTGTGTAGATTGACAGAATAAGGCTGTAATCTAACAAAATGTGGTAAAAGGTGAAGGGGTCTGAATACTTTCCGAATGCACTATATAAGGCTAATAATGCATTGAATGTATTACCTGAAAGAGGTAGTCTAGGAGATCTATATATCAATCTATAACAGGATTGTCTATTGTAGATGCAATTTAATGGAGGGAAAAAGACTGCGAGAGAGTGCTCGCGTGTGATAGGCTGATTTCTGCCAATGACTGGAACGAATTGCAAAAATCTCTGAAGCTGGAGACTCTTATCTCCCTCAATAACTTTAAGCATCAGTTGTCAGAGCACCTTACCGATCACTGCACCTGTACACAGCCCATCTGAAATTAGCCCACCCAACTACCTCATCCCTATATTGTTATTTATTTTGCTCATTTGCACCCCAGTATCTCTATTTGCACATAATCTCTTGCACATCTAGCATTCCAGTGTTAATACTATTGTAATTATTCTGCACTATAGCCTATTTATTGCCTTACCTCCATAACTTGCTACATTTGCACACACTGTATATATATTTTCTGTTTTATTTCTGACTTTATGTTTTTTACCCCATATGTAACTCTGTGTTGTTGTTTTATTGCACTACTATGCTTTATCTTGGCCAGGTCGCAGTTGTAAATGAGAACCTGTTCTCAACTGGCTTACCTGGTTAAATAAAGGTGAAATAAAAAATAAAAATAAAAATTTAAAGCAACGATATTCGAGTGATAGGCTGATTTAAAGCAACGATATTCGAGTGATAGGCTGATTTTAAAGCAAAGATATTCGAGTGATAAAACTCTGCAGCTGCCATTCTACAATTTAAAAAAGGTGACCGCCGAAAGCCAGATGGAGATGGGTAAATTACACGCATTTATATTACTGTAGCATAGACTATTAGTATCGGTCAGCTGGTTTACAACTGAGCATGACAACTGGATGTGTAGGCCTCATGTTCTCTTGTCCTTTTCCCACTGTTGAAGAAGAAGGCTACACTACATATTAATGACTGTAGCCTACATTTTACTAAAAAATGTCAAGTAATACATTTTTTTACATTTACATTTTAGTCATTTAGCAGACGCTCTTATCCAGAGCGACTTACAGTTAGTGAGTGCATACATTATTTTTTTTATTTTTTTCATACTGGCCCCCCGTGGGAAACGAACCCACAACCCTGGCGTTGCAAACGCCATGCTCTACCAACTGAGCTACATCCCCTGCCGGCCATTCCCTCCCCTACCCTGGACAACGCTGGGCCAATTGTGCGCCGCCCCATGGGTCTCCTGGTCGCGGCCGGCTACGACAGAGCCTGGATTCGAACCAGGATCTCTAGTGGCACAGCTAGCACTGTGATGCAGTGCCTTAGACCACTGCGCCACTCGGGAGACTACCCCACTAAACCTGAGAGCTTCTAAGCTCTAGCCCTAGCCCTGCTCCAAATGCCTCCGATGGTCCTAGTGACTCTGCTCTACTCTGGGGACAGTTAACCCCAGTGCCTGAGTGCCATGACCTCTGACTACTGACCTAGGGGTCAGCAGCCAGGATCATGGAGGGCCACTGAGGGAATGTATCATGTCCGCCCATTCTGTCATCCCTGTCTTGGTTCAATGTGTTGTATTCCTCCTAGGGCCATCAGGGGTCATCAGGGTCACAGGAATGGCTACCATCAGCAGAGATGGGAGACTGACTGTTAGCTCCTCATTCCTCAGCAGAGAGGAGACTGACTGTTAGCTCCTCATTCCTCAGCAGAGAGGGGAGACTGACTGTTAGCTCCTCATTCCTCAGCAGAGATGGGAGACTGACTGTTAGCTCCTCATTCCTCAGCAGAGAGGGGAGACTGACTGTTAGCTCCTCATTCCTCAGCAGAGATGGGAGACTGACTGTTAGCTCCTCATTCCTCAGCAGAGAGGGGAGACTGACTGTTAGCTCCTCATTCCTCAGCAGAGAGGGGAGACTGACTGTTAGCTCCTCATTCCTCAGCAGAGAGGGGAGACTGACTGTTAGCTCCTCATTCCTCAGCAGAGAGGGGAGACTGACTGTTAGCTCCTCATTCCTCAGCAGAGAGGGGAGACTGACTGTTAGCTCCTCATTCCTCAGCAGAGAGGAGACTGACTGTTAGCTCCTCATTCCTCAGCAGAGAGGGGAGACTGACTGTTAGCTCCTCATTCCTCAGCAGAGATGGGAGACTGACTGTTAGCTCCTCATTCCTCAGCAGAGAGGAGACTGACTGTTAGCTCCTCATTCCTCAGCAGAGAGGGGAGACTGACTGTTAGCTCCTCATTCCTCAGCAGAGATGGGAGACTGACTGTTAGCTCCTCATTCCTCAGCAGAGATGGGAGACTGACTGTTAGCTCCTCATTCCTCAGCAGAGATGGGAGACTGACTGTTAGCTCCTCATTCCTCAGCAGAAATGGGAGACTGACTGTTAGCTCCTCATTCCTCAGCAGAGATGGGAGACTGACTGTTAGCTCCTCATTCCTCAGCAGAGATGGGAGACTGACTGTTAGCTCCTCATTCCTCAGCAGAGATGGGAGACTGACTGTTAGCTCCTCATTCCTCAGCAGAGATGGGAGACTGACTGTTAGCTCCTCATTCCTCAGCAGAGATGGGAGACTGACTGTTAGCTCCTCATTCCTCAGCAGAAATGGGAGACTGACTGTTAGCTCCTCATTCCTCAGCAGAGATGGGAGACTGACTGTTAGCTCCTCATTCCTCAGCAGAGATGGGAGACTGACTGTTAGCTCCTCATTCCTCAGCAGAAATGGGAGACTGACTGTTAGCTCCTCATTCCTCAGCAGAGATGGGAGACTGACTGTTAGCTCCTCATTCCTCAGCAGAGAGGGGAGACTGACTGTTAGCTCCTCATTCCTCAGCAGAGAGGGGAGACTGACTGTTAGCTCCTCATTCCTCAGCAGAGATGGGAGACTGACTGTTAGCTCCTCATTCCTCAGCAGAGATGGGAGACTGACTGTTAGCTCCTCATTCCTCAGCAGAGAGGGGAGACTGACTGTTAGCTCCTCATTCCTCAGCAGAGATGGGAGACTGACTGTTAGCTCCTCATTCCTCAGCAGAGATGGGAGACTGACTGTTAGCTCCTCATTCCTCAGCAGAGATGGGAGACTGACTGTTAGCTCCTCATTCCTCAGCAGAGAGGAGACTGACTGTTAGCTCCTCATTCCTCAGCAGAGAGGGGAGACTGACTGTTAGCTCCTCATTCCTCAGCAGAGAGGAGAGACTGACTGTTAGCTCCTCATTCCTCAGCAGAGATGGGAGACTGACTGTTAGCTCCTCATTCCTCAGCAGAGAGGAGACTGACTGTTAGCTCCTCATTCCTCAGCAGAGAGGGGAGACTGACTGTTAGCTCCTCATTCCTCAGCAGAGAGGGGAGACTGACTGTTAGCTCCTCATTCCTCAGCAGAGAGGGGAGACTGACTGTTAGCTCCTCATTCCTCAGCAGAGAGGAGACTGACTGTTAGCTCCTCATTCCTCAGCAGAGAGGGGAGACTGACTGTTAGCTCCTCATTCCTCAGCAGAGATGGGAGACTGACTGTTAGCTCCTCATTCCTCAGCAGAGAGGAGACTGACTGTTAGCTCCTCATTCCTCAGCAGAAATGGGAGACTGACTGTTAGCTCCTCATTCCTCAGCAGAAATGGGAGACTGACTGTTAGCTCCTCATTCCTCAGCAGAAATGGGAGACTGACTGTTAGCTCCTCATTCCTCAGCAGAAATGGGAGACTGACTGTTAGCTCCTCATTCCTCAGCAGAGAGGAGACTGACTGTTAGCTCCTCATTCCTCAGCAGAGAGGGGAGACTGACTGTTAGCTCCTCATTCCTCAGCAGAGATGGGAGACTGACTGTTAGCTCCTCATTCCTCAGCAGAGAGGAGACTGACTGTTAGCTCCTCATCCCTCAGCAGAGAGGGGAGACTGACTGTTAGCTCCTCATTCCTCAGCAGAGAGGGGAGACTGACTGTTAGCTCCTCATTCCTCAGCAGAGAGGGGAGACTGACTGTTAGCTCCTCATTCCTCAGCAGAGAGGAGACTGACTGTTAGCTCCTCATTCCTCAGCAGAGAGGGGAGACTGACTGACTGTTAGCTCCTCATTCCTCAGCAGAGATGGGAGACTGACTGTTAGCTCCTCATTCCTCAGCAGAAATGGGAGACTGACTGTTAGCTCCTCATTCCTCAGCAGAAATGGGAGACTGACTGTTAGCTCCTCATTCCTCAGCAGAAATGGGAGACTGACTGTTAGCTCCTCATTCCTCAGCAGAAATGGGAGACTGACTGTTAGCTCCTCATTCCTCAGCAGAAATGGGAGACTGACTGTTAGCTCCTCATTCCTCAGCAGAGATGGGAGACTGACTGTTAGCTCCTCATTCCTCAGCAGAGATGGGAGACTGACTGTTAGCTCCTCATTCCTCAGCAGAAATGGGAGACTGACTGTTAGCTCCTCATTCCTCAGCAGAGATGGGAGACTGACTGTTAGCTCCTCATTCCTCAGCAGAGATGGGAGACTGACTGTTAGCTCCTCATTCCTCAGCAGAGAGGGGAGACTGACTGTTAGCTCCTCATTCCTCAGCAGAGAGGGGAGACTGACTGTTAGCTCCTCATTCCTCAGCAGAGAGGAGAGACTGACTGTTAGCTCCTCATTCCTCAGCAGAGATGGGAGACTGACTGTTAGCTCCTCATTCCTCAGCAGAGAGGAGACTGACTGTTAGCTCCTCATTCCTCAGCAGAAATGGGAGACTGACTGTTAGCTCCTCATTCCTCAGCAGAAATGGGAGACTGACTGTTAGCTCCTCATTCCTCAGCAGAAATGGGAGACTGACTGTTAGCTCCTCATTCCTCAGCAGAAATGGGAGACTGACTGTTAGCTCCTCATTCCTCAGCAGAGAGGAGACTGACTGTTAGCTCCTCATTCCTCAGCAGAGAGGGGAGACTGACTGTTAGCTCCTCATTCCTCAGCAGAGATGGGAGACTGACTGTTAGCTCCTCATTCCTCAGCAGAGAGGAGACTGACTGTTAGCTCCTCATTCCTCAGCAGAGAGGGGAGACTGACTGTTAGCTCCTCATTCCTCAGCAGAGAGGGGAGACTGACTGTTAGCTCCTCATTCCTCAGCAGAGAGGGGAGACTGACTGTTAGCTCCTCATTCCTCAGCAGAGAGGAGACTGACTGTTAGCTCCTCATTCCTCAGCAGAGAGGGGAGACTGACTGTTAGCTCCTCATTCCTCAGCAGAGATGGGAGACTGACTGTTAGCTCCTCATTCCTCAGCAGAAATGGGAGACTGACTGTTAGCTCCTCATTCCTCAGCAGAAATGGGAGACTGACTGTTAGCTCCTCATTCCTCAGCAGAAATGGGAGACTGACTGTTAGCTCCTCATTCCTCAGCAGAAATGGGAGACTGACTGTTAGCTCCTCATTCCTCAGCAGAGATGGGAGACTGACTGTTAGCTCCTCATTCCTCAGCAGAGATGGGAGACTGACTGTTAGCTCCTCATTCCTCAGCAGAAATGGGAGACTGACTGTTAGCTCCTCATTCCTCAGCAGAGATGGGAGACTGACTGTTAGCTCCTCATTCCTCAGCAGAGAGGGGAGACTGACTGTTAGCTCCTCATTCCTCAGCAGAGAGGGGAGACTGACTGTTAGCTCCTCATTCCTCAGCAGAGATGGGAGACTGACTGTTAGCTCCTCATTCCTCAGCAGAGATGGGAGACTGACTGTTAGCTCCTCATTCCTCAGCAGAGAGGGGAGACTGACTGTTAGCTCCTCATTCCTCAGCAGAGATGGGAGACTGACTGTTAGCTCCTCATTCCTCAGCAGAGATGGGAGACTGACTGTTAGCTCCTCATTCCTCATCAGAGATGGGAGACTGACTGTTAGCTCCTCATTCCTCAGCAGAGATGGGAGACTGACTGTTAGCTCCTCATTCCTCAGCAGAGAGGAGACTGACTGTTAGCTCCTCATTCCTCAGCAGAGAGGACAGACTGACTGTTAGCTCCTCATTCCTCAGCAGAGATGGGAGACTGACTGTTAGCTCCTCATTCCTCAGCAGAGAGGAGACTGACTGTTAGCTCCTCATTCCTCAGCAGAGAGGAGACTGACTGTTAGCTCCTCATTCCTCAGCAGAGAGGGGAGACTGACTGTTAGCTCCTCATTCCTCAGCAGAGAGGGGAGACTGACTGTTAGCTCCTCATTCCTCAGCAGAGAGGGGAGACTGACTGTTAGCTCCTCATTCCTCAGCAGAGAGGGGAGACTGACTGTTAGCTCCTCATTCCTCAGCAGAGAGGGGAGACTGACTGTTAGCTCCTCATTCCTCAGCAGAGATGGGAGACTGACTGTTAGCTCCTCATTCCTCAGCAGAGAGGGGAGACTGACTGTTAGCTCCTCATTCCTCAGCAGAGAGGAGACTTACTGTTAGCTCCTCATTCCTCAGCAGAGGGGAGACTGACTGTTAGCTCCTCATTCCTCAGCAGAGAGGGGAGACTGACTGTTAGCTCCTCATTCCTCAGCAGAGGGGAGACTGACTGTTAGCTCCTCATTCCTCAGCAGAGGGGAGACTGACTGTTAGCTCCTCATTCCTCAGCAGAGGGGAGACTGACTGTTAGCTCCTCATTCCTCAGCAGAGGAGAGACTGACTGTTAGCTCCTCATTCCTCAGCAGAGATGGGAGACTGACTGTTAGCTCCTCATTCCTCAGCAGAGATGGGAGACTGACTGTTAGCTCCTCATTCCTCAGCAGAAATGGGAGACTGACTGTTAGCTCCTCATTCCTCAGCAGAGATGGGAGACTGACTGTTAGCTCCTCATTCCTCAGCAGAGAGGGGAGACTGACTGTTAGCTCCTCATTCCTCAGCAGAGAGGGGAGACTGACTGTTAGCTCCTCATTCCTCAGCAGAGATGGGAGACTGACTGTTAGCTCCTCATTCCTCAGCAGAGATGGGAGACTGACTGTTAGCTCCTCATTCCTCAGCAGAGATGGGAGACTGACTGTTAGCTCCTCATTCCTCAGCAGAGATGGGAGACTGACTGTTAGCTCCTCATTCCTCAGCAGAGATGGGAGACTGACTGTTAGCTCCTCATTCCTCAGCAGAGATGGGAGACTGACTGTTAGCTCCTCATTCCTCAGCAGAGAGGAGACTGACTGTTAGCTCCTCATTCCTCAGCAGAGAGGGGAGACTGACTGTTAGCTCCTCATTCCTCAGCAGAGAGGAGAGACTGACTGTTAGCTCCTCATTCCTCAGCAGAGATGGGAGACTGACTGTTAGCTCCTCATTCCTCAGCAGAGAGGAGACTGACTGTTAGCTCCTCATTCCTCAGCAGAGAGGGGAGACTGACTGTTAGCTCCTCATTCCTCAGCAGAGAGGGGAGACTGACTGTTAGCTCCTCATTCCTCAGCAGAGAGGGGAGACTGACTGTTAGCTCCTCATTCCTCAGCAGAGAGGAGACTGACTGTTAGCTCCTCATTCCTCAGCAGAGAGGGGAGACTGACTGTTAGCTCCTCATTCCTCAGCAGAGATGGGAGACTGACTGTTAGCTCCTCATTCCTCAGCAGAGAGGAGACTGACTGTTAGCTCCTCATTCCTCAGCAGAAATGGGAGACTGACTGTTAGCTCCTCATTCCTCAGCAGAAATGGGAGACTGACTGTTAGCTCCTCATTCCTCAGCAGAAATGGGAGACTGACTGTTAGCTCCTCATTCCTCAGCAGAAATGGGAGACTGACTGTTAGCTCCTCATTCCTCAGCAGAGAGGAGACTGACTGTTAGCTCCTCATTCCTCAGCAGAGAGGGGAGACTGACTGTTAGCTCCTCATTCCTCAGCAGAGAGGGGAGACTGACTGTTAGCTCCTCATTCCTCAGCAGAGATGGGAGACTGACTGTTAGCTCCTCATTCCTCAGCAGAGAGGAGACTGACTGTTAGCTCCTCATTC
This sequence comes from Coregonus lavaretus, assembly GCF_964263955.1. Lineage (NCBI taxonomy): Eukaryota > Metazoa > Chordata > Actinopteri > Salmoniformes > Salmonidae > Coregonus > Coregonus lavaretus. Next base: position 374,611 of record NW_028157217.1, on the reverse strand, counting down.
CTCAGCAGAGAGGGGAGACTGACTGTTAGCTCCTCATTCCTCAGCAGAGAGGGGAGACTGACTGTTAGCTCCTCATTCCTCAGCAGAGAGGGGAGACTGACTGTTAGCTCCTCATTCCTCAGCAGAGAGGAGACTGACTGTTAGCTCCTCATTCCTCAGCAGAGAGGGGAGACTGACTGTTAGCTCCTCATTCCTCAGCAGAGATGGGAGACTGACTGTTAGCTCCTCATTCCTCAGCAGAAATGGGAGACTGACTGTTAGCTCCTCATTCCTCAGCAGAAATGGGAGACTGACTGTTAGCTCCTCATTCCTCAGCAGAAATGGGAGACTGACTGTTAGCTCCTCATTCCTCAGCAGAAATGGGAGACTGACTGTTAGCTCCTCATTCCTCAGCAGAAATGGGAGACTGACTGTTAGCTCCTCATTCCTCAGCAGAGATGGGAGACTGACTGTTAGCTCCTCATTCCTCAGCAGAGATGGGAGACTGACTGTTAGCTCCTCATTCCTCAGCAGAAATGGGAGACTGACTGTTAGCTCCTCATTCCTCAGCAGAGATGGGAGACTGACTGTTAGCTCCTCATTCCTCAGCAGAGATGGGAGACTGACTGTTAGCTCCTCATTCCTCAGCAGAGAGGGGAGACTGACTGTTAGCTCCTCATTCCTCAGCAGAGAGGAGACTGACTGTTAGCTCCTCATTCCTCAGCAGAGAGGGGAGACTGACTGTTAGCTCCTCATTCCTCAGCAGAGATGGGAGACTGACTGTTAGCTCCTCATTCCTCAGCAGAGAGGAGACTGACTGTTAGCTCCTCATTCCTCAGCAGAAATGGGAGACTGACTGTTAGCTCCTCATTCCTCAGCAGAAATGGGAGACTGACTGTTAGCTCCTCATTCCTCAGCAGAAATGGGAGACTGACTGTTAGCTCCTCATTCCTCAGCAGAAATGGGAGACTGACTGTTAGCTCCTCATTCCTCAGCAGAGAGGAGACTGACTGTTAGCTCCTCATTCCTCAGCAGAGAGGGGAGACTGACTGTTAGCTCCTCATTCCTCAGCAGAGAGGGGAGACTGACTGTTAGCTCCTCATTCCTCAGCAGAGAGGAGACTGACTGTTAGCTCCTCATTCCTCAGCAGAGAGGGGAGACTGACTGTTAGCTCCTCATTCCTCAGCAGAGATGGGAGACTGACTGTTAGCTCCTCATTCCTCAGCAGAAATGGGAGACTGACTGTTAGCTCCTCATTCCTCAGCAGAAATGGGAGACTGACTGTTAGCTCCTCATTCCTCAGCAGAAATGGGAGACTGACTGTTAGCTCCTCATTCCTCAGCAGAAATGGGAGACTGACTGTTAGCTCCTCATTCCTCAGCAGAGATGGGAGACTGACTGTTAGCTCCTCATTCCTCAGCAGAGATGGGAGACTGACTGTTAGCTCCTCATTCCTCAGCAGAAATGGGAGACTGACTGTTAGCTCCTCATTCCTCAGCAGAGATGGGAGACTGACTGTTAGCTCCTCATTCCTCAGCAGAGAGGGGAGACTGACTGTTAGCTCCTCATTCCTCAGCAGAGAGGGGAGACTGACTGTTAGCTCCTCATTCCTCAGCAGAGATGGGAGACTGACTGTTAGCTCCTCATTCCTCAGCAGAGATGGGAGACTGACTGTTAGCTCCTCATTCCTCAGCAGAGAGGGGAGACTGACTGTTAGCTCCTCATTCCTCAGCAGAGATGGGAGACTGACTGTTAGCTCCTCATTCCTCATCAGAGATGGGAGACTGACTGTTAGCTCCTCATTCCTCAGCAGAGATGGGAGACTGACTGTTAGCTCCTCATTCCTCAGCAGAGAGGAGACTGACTGTTAGCTCCTCATTCCTCAGCAGAGAGGACAGACTGACTGTTAGCTCCTCATTCCTCAGCAGAGATGGGAGACTGACTGTTAGCTCCTCATTCCTCAGCAGAGAGGAGACTGACTGTTAGCTCCTCATTCCTCAGCAGAGAGGAGACTGACTGTTAGCTCCTCATTCCTCAGCAGAGAGGGGAGACTGACTGTTAGCTCCTCATTCCTCAGCAGAGAGGGGAGACTGACTGTTAGCTCCTCATTCCTCAGCAGAGAGGGGAGACTGACTGTTAGCTCCTCATTCCTCAGCAGAGAGGGGAGACTGACTGTTAGCTCCTCATTCCTCAGCAGAGAGGGGAGACTGACTGTTAGCTCCTCATTCCTCAGCAGAGATGGGAGACTGACTGTTAGCTCCTCATTCCTCAGCAGAGAGGGGAGACTGACTGTTAGCTCCTCATTCCTCAGCAGAGAGGAGACTTACTGTTAGCTCCTCATTCCTCAGCAGAGGGGAGACTGACTGTTAGCTCCTCATTCCTCAGCAGAGAGGGGAGACTGACTGTTAGCTCCTCATTCCTCAGCAGAGGGGAGACTGACTGTTAGCTCCTCATTCCTCAGCAGAGGGGAGACTGACTGTTAGCTCCTCATTCCTCAGCAGAGGGGAGACTGACTGTTAGCGCCTCATTCCTCAGCAGAGGAGAGACTGACTGTTAGCTCCTCATTCCTCAGCAGAGATGGGAGACTGACTGTTAGCTCCTCATTCCTCAGCAGAGAGGGGAGACTGACTGTTAGCTCCTCATTCCTCAGCAGAGGAGAGACTGACTGTTAGCTCCTCATTCCTCAGCAGAGATGGGAGACTGACTGTTAGCTCCTCATTCCTCAGCAGAGAGGGGAGACTGACTGTTAGCTCCTCATTCCTCAGCAGAGAGGGGAGACTGACTGTTAGCTCCTCATTCCTCAGCAGAGGGGAGACTGACTGTTAGCTCCTCATTCCTCAGCAGAGAGGGGAGACTGACTGTTAGCTCCTCATTCCTCAGCAGAGAGGAGACTGACTGTTAGCTCCTCATTCCTCAGCAGAGAGGGGAGACTGACTGTTAGCTCCTCATTCCTCAGCAGAGAGGAGACTGACTGTTAGCTCCTCATTCCTCAGCAGAGAGGGGAGACTGACTGTTAGCTCCTCATTCCTCAGCAGAGAGGAGACTGACTGTTAGCTCCTCATTCCTCAGCAGAGAGGAGAGACTGACTGTTAGCTCCTCATTCCTCAGCAGAGAGGGGAGACTGACTGTTAGCTCCTCATTCCTCAGCAGAGAGGGGAGACTGACTGTTAGCTCCTCATTCCTCAGCAGAGAGGGGAGACTGACTGTTAGCTCCTCATTCCTCAGCAGAGAGGGGAGACTGACTGTTAGCTCCTCATTCCTCAGCAGAGAGGGGAGACTGACTGTTAGCTCCTCATTCCTCAGCAGAGGGGAGACTGACTGTTAGCTCCTCATTCCTCAGCAGAGGGGAGACTGACTGTTAGCTCCTCATTCCTCAGCAGAGAGGGGAGACTGACTGTTAGCTCCTCATTCCTCAGCAGAGGGGAGACTGACTGTTAGCTCCTCATTCCTCAGCAGAGAGGGGAGACTGACTGTTAGCTCCTCATTCCTCAGCAGAGAGGGGAGACTGACTGTTAGCTCCTCATTCCTCAGCAGAGAGGGGAGACTGACTGTTAGCTCCTCATTCCTCAGCAGAGGGGAGACTGACTGTTAGCTCCTCATTCCTCAGCAGAGGGGAGACTGACTGTTAGCTCCTCATTCCTCAGCAGAGGGGAGACTGACTGTTAGCTCCTCATTCCTCTGCAGAGAGGGGAGACTGACTGTTAGCTCCTCATTCCTCAGCAGAGAGGGGAGACTGACTGTTAGCTCCTCATTCCTCAGCAGAGAGGGGAGACTGACTGTTAGCTCCTCATTCCTCAGCAGAGAGGGGAGACTGACTGTTAGCTCCTCATTCCTCAGCAGAGAGGAGACTGACTGTTAGCTCCTCATTCCTCTGACTGGAGGACTAACAGTAATCGGAGGAGATGCCAGGCAGACCAGGGTTGAGTCCTAAATGGTGCTCTATTCCCTATGGGCCCTGGTCAAAAGTAGTGCACTATTTAGGGAATAGGGTATCACAGCCCAAAAGTGGCTCCTAGCTCCCACTCCCTGAGGAATGTGTGTTAGACAGACCGGCTGGAAGGCTACGTCAGGACACTCCAGTTCCTGGAAGTCTCTGATCTGTAGTTGGCCAGTTGTCTAGTTGGCTACAGAACCACAGTGTAGGTGGTGGCGTCAGGTGGAATGAATGGGTCGGCCTCAAAAATGCAATTAGATTTATTTGATTTAAAACATTATTTTAAAAGGCAGGTCCATTTAAGAACAAATTCTTAGCGATGTCCCAACAGACAAGATGTCAATAAAGATGTATGTGTGTGGAACTACCAAACACGGCGTGACACGTCCCATGTCCTCACCCTCTGATGAAGGAAGACCAGTAGCTATTGAAACAGTTTCATGGCTGTGATGTGAGGACACAGCAGGGAATCTATGCTGTGATGTGAGGACACAGCAGGGAATCTATGCTGTGATGTGAGGACACAGCAGGGAATCTGTTTCCCCCAGCAGCCTGTGCTACGCCTGCTCCATGCCAGTAGAGAGGCTGTAGGTCCTCTCTGTTGTTTCAGCTGTGTAGCTCGCCTCTCCGCCAGTCGATATCCTCCTGTAGCCTTCTCCTCCTAGATAGTAGCGGTTATTATAGTTTAGGACTGAGGCCTGTAGGCGGGAGCTCCTCCTGTGTTGTTTCTGCTGTGTGGCTGTGGCTCCCCTCCGTCTTCAGGGATAGCTGAGCTCATTAGAAGGTTGAGTAACAAGTCACCAGGGAGAAGAAGAATCTGTCCTTCTCCTGCTCCCTCCTCCTCTCCTCCTCCTCCTCTCCTCCCTCCCTTATCCTCTCTTCCTCCTCCTCTCCTCCCTCCCTTATCCTCTCCTCCTCCTCCTCTCCTCCCTCTCTTATCCTCTCCTCCTCCTCCTCTCCTCCCTCCCTTATCCTCTCCTCCTCCTCCTCCTCCTCCTCATCCAAGTAGCCCCAGTACCACCTCTTCCTCCTCCTGCCCGATCATCCTCCTCTCTGTAGGGCTAAAATCTCAAATCCACGATGCAGAGAACGCAGACGGAATCCAGACATTAAAACGGAATTCAACAATATTCAGAAATGTATTGAACATAGTAGGGAATCAACTCAATGTATTGAACATAGTAGAGAATCAACTCAATGTATTGAACATAGTAGGGAATCAACTCAATGTTGATTCCCTACTATGAGAACCTGAGCCCTAGGACCATACGTCAGGACTACCGGGCATGATGACACCTTGCTGTCCCCAGTCCGCCTGGCCTTGCTGCTATTCCAGTTTCAACTGTTCTGCCTGCGGTTACGAAACCCCTACCTGTCCCAGACCTGCTGTTTTCAACTCTTAATGATCGGCTATGAAAAGCCAACTGAGAGACCTGAGCCCTAGGACCATACGTCGGGACTACCGGCCGTGGTGACTCCTTGCTGTCCCCAGTCCGCCTGGCCTTGCTGCTATTCCAGTTTCAACTGTTCTGCCTGCGGTTATGGAACCCCTACCTGTCCCAGACCTGCTGTTTTCAACTCTTAATGATCGGCTATGAAAAGCCAACTGAGATTTATTCCTGATTATTATTTGACCATGCTTGTCACTTATGAACATTTTTGAACATCTTGGCATGGTTCTGTTATAATCTTCACCCGGCACAGCCAGAAGAGGACTGGCCACCCCTCATAGCCTGGTTCCTCTCTAGGTTTCTTCCTAGGTTTTCGCCTTTCTAGGGAGTTTTTCCTAGCCACCGTGCTTCTACACCTGCATTACTAGCTGTTTGGGGTTTTAGGCTGGGTTTCTGTACAGCACTTCGAGATATTAGCTGATGTAAGAAGGGCTATATAAAATAAAATTGATTGATTGATTGATGTATTGAACATAGTAGGGAATCAACTCAATGTATTGAACATAGTAGGGAATCAACTCAATGTATTGAACATAGTAGGGAATCAACTCAATGTATTGAACATAGTAGAGAATCAACTCAATGTATTGAACATAGTAGAGAATCAACTCAATGTATTGAACATAGTAGAGAATCAACTCAATGTATTGAACATAGTAGGGAATCAACTCAATGTATTGAACATAGTAGAGAATCAACTCAATGTATTGAACTTAGAATGCATCAGTGATTCGTATTTCCTGCAACTTTCTGAAGAGGCAACTATAATGCCCCTGTCTGTGTGTGGTGTACCGGTCTACTACTTTATGTAGCCGTTAGCAATGATGCTAATGAAAAGTCTTCTGGTAGATGGACAGGCTTTCCCAAAAACCTTCTCATTTAAATGTTAACTATGCCTATGCTTACCTGGCAGAATGATGTCATGATGATTTGCATCAATCCAGTGGGTATTTGTTTAGCTAACTCTACTATCACGCTAAACAACAGCCTCTTGCCAGGTGCTCACTGGAATTAAAGGGTAATTACACAAAAAAACTAGTGGTCTCCCTATGTGGTTTAAGTATTGTTGTGGACTTAAAACATCCAATTTAGTTGTTTTTCTATTAAAAAGGTGTGATTTTGAAAGCGGAAACCTGAAAAAAAGAAACAGAGAAAACAGAATTTGGGGAAAAACTACGGAATCAGTCAAAAAAAGAAATGATTGTATAGGGGCCTATAGCTGCACTGAACAGAGGTATTTTGGTTATAGCACTGAGTAAATACAAGGTTCATGATTACATTCTTTCACTGTCCCCTGGCTTTAGTCTATATTAGGAGTTATTGGGAGTAGAAATGGCTATTTTAAAAACACATTGCTCTGTTGTTAGTATCAAGTCAACGAGACAATTCTGTTTACACTGCCCTGCTTAGAGGGGGGCAACTGCCGGGCGCAACCTCCGGAGGTGGTGTGCGAGACCTGAGGTTCACATTACAATAATGCCTCTTGAGAATCGAGATCTTTTTGAGAATCTCTCAAACTTCTCCTTAATTCTCGTCAATGAGAATAGACCCTTGGCTTTCATTCGACACAAATCTGAGGTGCTCCTATGAACTTGGCATGTTATTGCTGATGGGGATTTTTACATGGAAATGCCCATTTCAGACCCTCCTGTCCCTCTTCCCTCGGAATGTTGCTGTGGTTCTGATCTTCAGATTGATATTGGGTAATGTATGCTATGGTTGGCCCTCTGACAGGTTAGTAGTGGTCCTATGGAGGTTGGAAGAGGAGAGGGAGGTTGGAAGAGGAGAGGGAGGTTGGAGGAATAGAGGGAAGGTTGGAGGAATAGAGGGAAGGTTGGAGGAATAGAGGGAGGTTGGAGGAATAGAGGGAAGGTTGGAGAAAGTGAGGGAGGTTGGAGGAATAGAGGGAAGGTTGGAGGAATAGAGGGAAGGTTGGAGGAATAGAGGGAAGGTTGGAGGAATAGAGGGAGGTTGGAGGAATAGAGGGAGGTTGGAGGAATAGAGGGAAGGTTGGAGAAAGTGAGGGAGGTTGGAGGAATAGAGGGAAGGTTGGAAGAGGAGAGGGAGGTTGGAGGAGGAGAGGGAGGTTGGAGGAAGTGAGGGAAGGTTGGAGAAAGTGAGGGAGGTTGGAGGAATAGAGGGAAGGTTGGAGGAATAGAGGGAGGTTGGAGGAATAGAGGGAAGGTTGGAGGAATAGAGGGAAGGTTGGAGGAATAGAGGGAGGTTGGAGGAATAGAGGGAAGGTTGGAGGAATAGAGGGAAGGTTGGAGGAATAGAGGGAGGTTGGAGGAATAGAGGGAGGTTGGAGAATAGAGGGAAGGTTGGAGGAATAGAGGGAAGTTGGAGGAATAGAGGAGGTTGGAGGAATAGAGGGAGGTTGGAGGAATAGAGGGAGGTTGGAGGAATAGAGGGAAGGTTGGAGAATAGAGGGAAGGTTGGAGGAGGAGAGGGAGGTTGGGAGGAGGAGAGGGAGGTTGGAGGAATAGAGGGAAGGTTGGAGGAATAGAGGGAAGGTTGGAGGAATAGAGGGAAGGTGGAGAAAGAGGGAGGTTGGAGGAATAGAGGGAAGGTTGGAGGAATAGAGGGAAGGTTGGAGGAGGAGAGGGAAGGTTGGAGGAATAGAGGGAAGGTTGGAGGAATAGAGGGAGGTTGGGAGGAAGAGAGGGAGGTTGGAGGAGAGGAGGGAGGTTGAGAATAGAGGGAGGTTGTAGGAATAGAGGGAGGTTGGAAGAGTAGAGGGAAGGTTGGAGGATAGAGGGAAGGTTGGGAGGAGAAGGAGTTTGAAGAGTAAGGGAAGGTGAGGAATAGAGGGAAGGTTGGAGGAGGAGAGGGAAGGTTGGAGGAATAGAGGGAGGTGGAGAATAGAGGGAGGTTGGAGGAAGAGGGAAGGTTGGAGGATAGAGGGAGGTTGGAGGATTGAGGGAAGGTTGGAGGAATAGAGGGGAGGGTTGGAGATTAGAGGGTGGTTGGAGGAATAGAGGAGGTTGGAGGAATAGAGGGAAGGTTGGAGGAATAGAGGGAGGTTGGAGGAATAGAGGGGAGGTTGGAGGAATAGAGGGATGTTGAGGATAGAGGGGGTGGAGGAATAGAGGAGGTTGGAGGAATAGAGGGAAGGTTGAGGAGGAGAGGGAGGTTGGAGGAATAGAGGGAGGTTGGAGGAGGAGAGGGAGGTTGGAGGAGGAGAGGGGAAGGTGGTAGGAATAGAGGGAAGGTTGGAGGAATGAGGGAGGTTGGAGGAATAGAGGGAAGGTTGAGGAATGAGGGGAGGTTGGAGGAATAGAGGGAGGTTGGAGGAATAGAGGGAGGTTGGAGGAATAGAGGGAGGTTGGAGGAATAGAGGGAGGTTGGAGGAAGGAGAGGAAGGTTGGAGGAATAGAGGGAAGTTGGAGGAATAGAGGGAAGTTGGAGGAGGAGAGGGAGGTTGAGAATAGAGGAGGTTGAGAATAGAGGGAAGGTTGAGAAGGGGGTGGAATAGAGGAGGTTGAGGATAGAGGGAAGGTTGGAGGAATAGAGGGAAGGTTGGAGGATTAGAGGGAGGTGGAGATAGAGGGAAGGTTGGAGATGTGAGGAGGTTGGAGGAATAGAGGGAAGGTTGGAAGAGGAGAGGAGGTTGGAGGAAAGATGGAAGTTGATGATGAGAGGGAAGGTTGGAGAAAGAGAGGGAGGTTGGAGAGAGAGAGTTGGAAAGGAGGTGGTGGAGAATGAGGGAAGGTTGGATGGAATAGAGGGTAGGTTGGAGAATAGAGGGAGGTGGAGGAATAGAGGGAAGGTTGGAGGAATAGAGGAAGGTTGGAGGAATTGAGGGAAGGTGGTGGAATATAGGGAAGGTTGGAGGAATAGAGGGAGGTTGGAGGAATAGAGGGAAGGTTGGAGGAATAGAGGGAAGGTTGGAGGAATAGAGGGAAGGTTGGAGGAATAGAGGGAGGTTGGAGGAATAGAGGGAGGTTGGAGGAATAGAGGGAGGTTGGAGGAATAGAGGGAGGTTGGAGGAATAGAGGGAAGGTTGGAGGAATAGAGGGAAGGTTGGAGGAATAGAGGGAGGTTGGAGGAATAGAGGGAGGTTGGAGGAATAGAGGGAAGGTTGGAGGAATAGAGGGAAGGTTGGAGGAATAGAGGGAAGGTTGGAGGAGGAGAGGGAGGTTGGAGGAATAGAGGGAAGGTTGGAGGAATAGAGGGAAGGTTGGAGGAATAGAGGGAAGATTGGAGGAATAGAGGGAGGTTGGAGGAAGAGAGGGAGGTTGGAGGAGGAGAGGGAAGGTTGGAGGAATAGAGGGAAGGTTGGAGGAATAGAGGGAAGGTTGGAGGAGGAGAGGGAGGTTGGAGGAATAGAGGGAGGTTGAAGGAATAGAGGGAAGGTTGGAGGAATAGAGGGAAGGTTGGAGGAATAGAGGGAAGGTTGGAGGAATAGAGGGAGGTTGGAGGAAGAGAGGGAGGTTGGAGGAGGAGAGGGAGGTTGGAGGAATAGAGGGAGGTTGTAGGAATAGAGGGAGGTTGGAAGAGTAGAGGGAAGGTTGGAGGAATAGAGGGAAGGTTGGAGGAGGAGAGGGAGTTTGGAAGAGTAGAGGGAAGTTTGGAGGAATAGAGGGAAGGTTGGAGGAGGAGAGGGAAGGTTGGAGGAATAGAGGGAGGTGGGAGGAATAGAGGGAGGTTGGAGGAGGAGAGGGAAGGTTGGAGGAATAGAGGGAGGGTTGGAGGAATAGAGGGAAGGTTGGAGGAATAGAGGGAGGGTTGGAGGAATAGAGGGAGGTTGGAGGAATAGAGGGAAGGTTGGAGGAATAGAGGGAGGTGGGAGGAATAGAGGGAGGTTGGAGGAATAGAGGGAGGTTGGAGGAATAGAGGGAGGTTGGAGGAATAGAGGGAAGGTTGGAGGAATAGAGGGAGGTGGGAGGAATAGAGGGAGGTTGGAGGAGGAGAGGGAAGGTTGGAGGAGGAGAGGGAGGTTGGAGGAGGAGAGGGAGGTTGGAGGAGGAGAGGGAAGGTTGGAGGAATAGAGGGAAGGTTGGAGGAATAGAGGGAAGGTTGGAGGAATAGAGGGAAGGTTGGAGGAATAGAGGGAGGTGGGAGGAATAGAGGGAGGTTGGAGGAATAGAGGGAGGTTGGAGGAATAGAGGGAGGTTGGAGGAGGAGAGGGAAGGTTGGAGGAATAGAGGGAAGGTTGGAGGAATAGAGGGAAGGTTGGAGGAGGAGAGGGAGGTTGGAGGAATAGAGGGAGGGTTGGAGGAATAGAGGGAGGTTGGAGGAATAGAGGGAAGGTTGGAGGGATAGAGGGAAGGTTGGAGGAATAGAGGGAGGGTTGGAGGAATAGAGGGAGGTTGGAGGAATAGAGGGAATGTTGGAGGAATAGAGGGAGGTGGGAGGAATAGAGGGAGGTGGGAGGAATAGAGGGAGGTTGGAGGAATAGAGGGAGGTTGGAGGAGGAGAGGGAAGGTTGGAGGAATAGAGGGAAGGTTGGAGGAGGAGAGGGAGGTTGGAGGAAGAGAGGGAGGTTGGAGGAGGAGAGGGAGGTTGGAGGAGGAGAGGGAAGGTTGGAGGAGGAGAGGGAAGGTTGGAGGAATAGAGGGAGGTTGGAGGAGGAGAGGGAAGGTTGGAGGAATAGAGGGAGGTTGGAGGAGGAGAGGGAAGGTTGGAGGAATAGAGGGAGGTTGGAGGAGGAGAGGGAAGGTTGGAGGAATAGAGGGAAGGTTGGAGGAGGAGAGGGAAGGTTGGAGGAGGAGAGGGAAGGTTGGAGGAATAGAGGGAGGTTGGAGGAGGAGAGGGAAGGTTGGAGGAGGAGAGGGAGGTTGGAGGAATAGAGGGAGGTTGGAGGAGGAGAGGGAAGGTTGGAGGAATAGAGGGAAGGTTGGAGGAGGAGAGGGAGGTTGGAGGAGGAGAGGGAAGGTTGGAGGAGGAGAGGGAAGGTTGGAGGAGGAGAGGGAAGGTTGGAGGAGGAGAGGGAAGGTTGGAGGAGGAGAGGGAAGGTTGGAGGAGGAGAGGGAAGGTTGGAGGAGGAGAGGGAGGTTGGAGGAGGAGAGGGAGGTTGGAGGAGGAGAGGGAAGGTTGGAGGAGGAGAGGGAGGTTGGAGGAGGAGAGGGAAGGTTGGAGGAGGAGAGGGAGGTTGGAGGAATAGAGGGAAGGTTGGAGGAATAGAGGGAAGGTTGGAGGAGGAGAGGGAGGTTGGAGGAGGAGAGGGAAGGTTGGAGGAGGAGAGGGAGGTTGGAGGAAGTGAGGGAAGGTTGGAGGAAGTGAGGGAAGGTTGGAGGAGGAGAGGGAGGTGGGAGGTTGGAGGAGGAGAGGGAGGTGGGAGGTTGGAGGAGGAGAGGAAAACAGCGTATTTCCAGACAGGCATGCAGCAGGAGTGTGTGTTTGTGTCAGGGCTGGGCTCAATTCCAATTGAAGGCAGTCAATTCAGGAAGTGATTTGAATAAAACAATTCAGACATTGAAAAAACTTAAATAAATAGCTTCTACATTTCAGTTTATTGAGAAGTCATTAATAATAAATGCAATTTTTTTTCAATTATTTAATTGTAGTTTACTTCCTGAATTGACTGCCTTCCATTGGAATTGAGCCCAGCCCTGCTGTGTGCATAGATGTGAGCGCATTAACTGTTTGTCCAGTATCCACCCCTCTACCTTCACTATGTTTGATATAAGAACCAACCATGTGACATCAAGTCACACCCAGAGATAGAAGAGCACTTCTGCTGTCTGGGAGGCCTACTGATCCCAGAACAGATCTCAGCCCTGCACGTTCCCCAGGCTATCTACTGATCCCAGAACAGATCTCAGCCCTGCACGTTCCCCAGGCTACCTACTGATCTCAGAACAGATCTCAGCCCTGCACGTTCCCCAGGCTATCTACTGATCTCAGAACAGATCTCAGCCCTGCACGTTCCCCAGGCTATCTACTGATCTCAGAACAGATCTCAGCCCTGCACGTTCCCCAGGCTATCTACTGATCTCAGAACAGATCTCAGCCCTGCACGTTCCCCAGGCTATCTACTGATCTCAGAACAGATCTCAGCCCTGCACGTTCCCCAGGCTATCTACTGATCTCAGAACAGATCTCAGCCCTGCACGTTCCCCAGGCTATCTACTGATCTCAGAGCAGATCTCAGCCCTGCACGTTCCCCAGGCTACCTACTGATCTCAGAGCAGATCTTGGCTCTGCTCAGACCTGCTGGGGAGGTTCAGGGTGGTGTACATTCCCCAGGCTACCTACTGATCTCAGAGCAGATCTCAGCCCTGCACGTTTCACAGGCTATCTACTGATCTCAGAGCAGATCTTGGCTCTGCTCAGACCTGCTGGGGAGGTTCAGGGTGGTGTACATTCCCCAGGCTACCTACTGATCTCAGAACAGATCTCAGCCCTGCACGTTCCCCAGGCTCCTGCTGATCTCAGCCAAGTGTGTGTACCTTCCCCACGTGTCCTACAGTGATGTGAGCCCTAACTCCAAATCCAACTCCAGCCCCAGCAAAATGCAACGTGTAGTCAGTGTATCTTCTCCAGAGCCTCCCCATCCCCCAGCCCCTAGCACCCAGGCCCCTAGCACCCAGCCCCCAGCCCCTAGCACCCAGCCCCCAGGCCCTAGCACCCAGCCCCCAGGCCCCTAGCACCCAGCCCCCAGCCCCTAGCCCCCAGCCCCTAGCCCCTAGCACCCAGCCCCCAGGCCCTCGCCCCCAGCCCCTAGCCCCCAGCCCCTAGCCCCCAGGCCCTAGCCCCCAGGCCCTAGCCCCCAGCCCCTAGCCCACAGCCCACAGCCCACAGCACCCAGCCCAGAACGTCCTTCATCTCGTTCCCCCCTCGAAGCCCACAGATGTAGAGGCGACCCAAGCCTCAGCCCTTCACCAGTTCTCCTCTAGCCACAGCCCAGATGACAGCCCTGCTATCCACAGCTCTCCTCTAATCGTTGGCTGGGTCTCCTCTAGCCACAGCCCAGATGACAGCCCTGCTATCCACAGCTCTCCTCTAATCGTTGGCTGGGTCTCCTCTAGCCACAGCCCAGATGACAGCCCTGCTATCCACAGCTCTCCTCTAATCGTTGGCTGGGTGAGCCTTTTCACTCTACAGTAGGGATGGTTTTCACTCTGCCTCTAGGGAGGGAGGGAGCAACACCGCTTTCCAGGAATAGGACAGGGGGGGAACAGAGGTTTACAGGATGGCCCAAGGCCCAGTCCTCTTAATCCCCTAATGGCCTGCACAGTAAATGAGGTTGTGTTCCGAGTTTGTACCTTGGTTTATCCCAGTATTGTCTGTGTCTCTAGTTCTCCCATCCTGATGAATTGAAGTGGTCCTGTTCTGATGAGGAGGACTCAGACATCTGGCTGCTCCAAAATCAGATCCCACTCTGGGTTAACCAGTAGTGATAATACTATATACAGTGCCTTCGGAAAGTATTCAGACCCTTTGACTTTTTCCACATTTTTGTTACGTTACAGCCTTATTCTAAAATAGCTTAAATAAATACAAATCCTCAGCAATCTATACAGAATACCCCATAATGACAAAGCGAAAGCAGGTTTTTAGAAATGTTTGCCTCGATCCTGACTAGTCTCCCAGTCCCTGCTGCTGAAAAACATCCCCACAGCATGATGCTGCCACCACCATGCTTCACCGTAGGGATGGTGCCAGGTTTCCTCCAGACATGACGCTTGGCATTCAGGCCAAAGAGTTCAATCTAGGTTTCATCAGACCAGAGAATCTTGTTTCTCATGGTCTGTCCTTTAGGTGCCTTTTGGCAAACTCCAAGCGGGCTGTCATGTGCCTTTTACTGAGGATTGGCTTCCGTCTGGTCACTTTAGCATAAAGGTCTGATTGGTGGAGTGCTGCAGAGATGGTTGTCCTTCTGGAAGGTTCTCCCATCTCCACAGAGGAACTTTGGAGCGCTGTCAGAGTGACATTCGGGTTCTTGGTCACCTCCCGGACCAAGGCCCTTCTCCCCTGATTGCTCAGTTTGGCCGGGCGGCCAGCTCTAGGAAGTGTCTTGGTGGTTCCAAACTTCATCCTTTTAAGAATGATGGAGGCCACTGTGTTCTTGTGGACATTCAATGCTTCAGAAATGTTTTGGTACCCTTCCCCAGATCTGTGCCTCGACACAATCCTGTCTCGGAGCCCTACGGACAATTCCATCGACCTCATGGCTTGGTTTTTGTTCTGACATGCACTGTCAACTGTGGGATATATATAATAATACTACCCACTTACCAATGTTATGAAGTTGTCTTTAGCTAGCCCAGATAGGTTCCCAATCTCCCATCCTCATAACTAGCTACCAAGAAGCCATTTCAGGCTATCAATAACGTTAGAGTAGCTGGCTTGTCTAACTATAGGTATCTGCCAAAATAAAGGAAACACCAACATAAAGTGTCTTAATAGGGCGTTGGGCCACCACGAGCCACCAGAACAGCTTCAATGCGCCTTGGTATAGATTCTACAAGTGTCTGGAACTCTATTGGAGGGATGCGACACCATTCTTCCACCAGAAATTCAATCATTTGGTGTTTTGTTGATGATGGTGGAAAACGCTGTCTCAGGCGCCGCTCCAGAATCTTCCATAAGTGTTCAATTGGGTTGAGATCTGGTGACTGAGACGGCCATGGCATATGGTTTACATAGTTTTCATGCTCATCAAACCATTCAGTGACCACTCGTGCCCTGTGGATGGCGGCATTGTCATCCTATGGGGGCATAGCCATGGTAGCCAAAATAATGGCCTGCCGAGCATTTTTATACATGACCCTAAGCATGATGGGATGTTCATTTCCATTATTTTGGCAGTTACCTGTATCTTAGCTGGCGTGCCTGCTGGCAAGGTTGGTAGACTTTAGAAAAGCAAGCAATAACTAAATGTGCTTAATAAGACTCACATTCCTTTCAATATTTTACCCAGATTTTAGCAGAGATGCAGAGAAGCACATTTCGTTTCTTTAAAAAACAGAAAGACCAGTCAGGAGGACACAGACAGCTGAAGAGGTATACTGAGATATGAAGAGAAATATACATGTCTTTGACATATAATTAAGCTTAATGATTATGGCTCTAGATTGAATGAAAATGGTTTCAGGTGTTTGAAAAATGCAAAATTGTGCCCACTCTGAGTTTTGGGGTGCCCAGTGTCGAAAAGGTTGAAATTATGGAATTATGATTATTTAGATGAATGATTAAAGCAAGTGATCTGATAGGTTCTGGAGACACATAGACATGGATTGAAGTCAGTGGCCAGGTGTTCATCAGTTAGGTGGACTTGCTCCAGGGATGTTACCATGGAGATGCAGGGTTCCCATTGGAGATGAATGAGAGGGACTGATATGCTCGTCAAGCTACAACTCACGCCCGGTAGCTAACTGTACGCTGTGTGTGTTTCAGATGGATCAGCTGTCAGACGAGGAGCTGGACCACTCCGAGGGAGGAGAGGAGGAGGACAGTGACAAAGAAGATCAGGATCTAGACAAGATGTTTGGAGCCTGGCTGGGAGAGCTGGATAAACTCACACAGGTAACTAAACCTAACTCACACTGGTAACTAACCCTAACTCACACTTAACTAACCCTAACTCACACTTAACTAACCCTAACTCACACAGGTAACTAACCCTAACTCACACAGGTAACTAACCCTAACTCACATTTAACTAACCCCAACTCACATTTAACTAACCCTAACTCACACTGGTAACTAACCCTAACTCACACAGGTAACTAACCCTAACTCACACAGGTAACTAACCCTAACTCACACTTAACTAACCCTAACTCACATTTAACTAACCCTAACTCACACTGAACTAACCCTAACTCACACTGGTAACTAACCCTAACTCACACTGGTAACTAACCCTAACTCACACTGGTAACTAACCCTAACTCACACAGGTAACTAACCCTAACTCACACTGGTAACTAACCCTAACTCGCACAGGTAACTAACCCTAACTCACACTTAACTAACCCTAACTCACACTTAACTAACCCTAACTCACACAGGTAACTAACCCTAACTCACACAGGTAACTAACCCTAACTCACATTTAACTAACCCTAACTCACATTTAACTAACCCTAACTCACACAGGTAACTAACCCTAACTCACACTTAACTAACCCTAACTCACATTTAACTAACCCTAACTCACATTTAACTAACCCTAACTCACACTGAACTAACCCTAACTCACACTGGTAACTAACCCTAACTCACACTGGTAACTAACCCTAACTCACACAGGTAATTAACCCTAACTCACACAGGTAACTAACCCTAACTCACACTTAACTAACCCTAACTCACATTTAACTAACCCTAACTCACATTTAACTAACCCTAACTCACACTGAACTAACCCTAACTCACACTGGTAACTAACCCTAACTCACACTGGTAACTAACCCTAACTCACACTGGTAACTAACCCTAACTCACACTGGTAACTAACCCCAACTCACACAGGTAACTAACCCTAACTCACACTGGTAACTAACCCTAACTCACACTGGTAACTAACCCTAACTCACACTGGTAACTAACCCTAACTCACACTGGTAACTAACCCTAACTCACACTGGTAACTAACCCTAACTCACACTTATCTAACCCTAACTCACATTTAACTAACCCTAACTCACACTGGTAACTAACCCTAACAGGTAACTAACCCCAACTCACACAGGTAACTAACAGGTAACTAACCCTAACTCACACTGGTAACTAACCCTAACTCACACTGGTAACTAACCCTAACTCACACTGGTAACTAACCCTAACTCACACTGAACTAACCCTAACTCACACTGGTAACTAACCCTAACTCACACTGGTAACTAACCCTAACAGGTAACTAACCCCAACTCACACAGGTAACTAACCCTAACTCACACTGGTAACTAAGCCTAACTCACACTGGTAACTAACCCTAACAGGTAACTAACCCCAACTCACACAGGTAACTAACAGGTAACTAAGCCTAACTCACACTGGTAACTAAGCCTAACTCACACTGGTAACTAACCCTAACTCACACTGGTAACTAACCCTAACTCACACTGGTAACTAACCCTAACTCACACTGGTAACTAACCCTAACTCACACTGGTAACTAACCCTAACTCACACTGGTAACTAACCCTAACTCACACTGGTAACTAACCCTAACTCACACTGGTAACTAACCTTAACCCTAACAGGTAACTAACCCTAACAGGTAACTAACCCTAACAGGTAACTAACTAATATATTATGTGGACATTCAGTGATGTTATATGGATTATTTTGTGACCATTTATATTCAGCATTATAACTACCTTCTTAGTGGGTGGTATTTTCATATGATTGTGGGAAATACGGTCTGTCTCTCCCCTGTACAGAGTCTGGATGATGGGAAACCAGAGACGGTCCAGAAGGCCCCTCAGAAAGCCCCTCTCAGACAGGAGACCAACAGTCTGTTCTCTCTCCCTGTACAGAGTCTGGATGATGGGAAACCAGAGACGGTCCAGAAGGCCCCTCAGAAAGCCCCTCTCAGACAGGAGACCAACAGTCTGTTCTCTCTCCCTGTACAGAGTCTGGATGATGGGAAACCAGAGACGGTCCAGAAGGCCCCTCAGAAAGCCCCTCTCAGACAGGAGACCAACAGTCTGTTCTCTCTCCCTGTACAGAGTCTGGATGATGGGAAACCAGAGACGGTCCAGAAGGCCCCTCAGAAAGCCCCTCTCAGACAGGAGACCAACAGTCTGTTCTCTCTCCCTGTACAGAGTCTGGATGATGGGAAACCAGAGACGGTCCAGAAGGCCCCTCAGAAAGCCCCTCTCAGACAGGAGACCAACATGGCTAGCTTCTGCAACCGCTTCTCCATATACAACATCAACGGTATTAATACAGCCTACATAATATAGCTGCAAGCAGCCATGGCCTGGTTCAAACTATGGTCCCATAGCGCCACCATCAGGCAGCCATGGCGTGGTTCAAACTATGGCCCCATAGCGCCACCATCAGGCAGCCATGGCGTGGTTCATACTATGGTCCCATAGCGCCACCATCAGGCAGCCATGGCGTGGTTCAAACTATGGCCCCATAGCGCCACCATCAGGCAGCCATGGCGTGGTTCAAACTATGGCCCCATAGCGCCACCATCAGGCAGCCATGGCGCCACCATCAGGGCATATTGGGCTCTCCCTAAAGCAGGGCTCGGTAACCTTTATCACTGGAAGATACACTACCAGTCAAAAGTTTGGACACACCTACTCATTCAAGGGTTTTTCTTTATTTTTAAAAATGTTTTACATTGTAGAATAATAGTGAAGACATCAACACTATGAAATAACCCATTTGGAATCATGTAGTAACCAAAAAAAGTATTCAACAAATCAAAATATATTTTATATTTGAGATTCTTCAAATAGCCACCCTTTGCCTTGATGACAGCTTTGCGCACACTTGGCATTCTCTCAAACAGCTTCATGAGGAATGCTTTTCCAACAGTCTTGAAAGAGTTCCCACATATCCTGAGCACTTGTTGGCTGCTTTTCCTTCACTCTGCGGTCCGACTCATCCCCAAACCATCTCAATTCGGTTGAGGTCAGGTGATTGTGGAGGCCAGGTCATCTGATGCAGCACTCCATCACTCTCCTTCTTGGTCAAATAGCCCTTACACAGCCTGGAGGTGTGTTGGGTCATTGTCCTGTTGAAAAACAAATGATAGTCCCACTAAGCCCAAACCAGATGGGATGGCGGTTCTTTGTTTCTTTACTTTACTTTTATAAATGAGAAATTAGCACATTCAGACAGGCCTCCATTCAGACAGGCCTCCATTCAGACAGGCCTCCATTCAGACAGGCCGCCATTCAGACAGGCCTCCATTCAGACAGGCCTAGTCTGCAAACTTGAAGCAACAGAAACTTAACCTGCAGCAGGTAATGTTTTGGTACATGTCAAGAACAGAATAAAAGTACGAAGGTTTTATTGTCCTGTAGATTGTAATTGTCCCAATATTTCCAAACCTATCTGCGGTCCTTCAGCACCTCTGGCCTGGAAAGCGACTATATTGTTTTGGAGAAGGTGGTCATATCTCCTGTTTTGATTACAATGGCCTCACTGTTTAGCTGCTCTTGGTATGAGGCTATAATCACAAGGTTTTCTGGGTCGCCTTCCTTTTTTCCCCTTTCACACAATCCCCCCTCGGTGAGCCTTTAAAACAGCTAAATACACACTGGTATTATGAACAGATTTTCTTACAAATTAAATGAATGAATAAATAAATAGCATAACTTACCAGTTCTGTGTGATTTCTGCTGCTGTGCCTCTGAGCAGGTCTTAACGATATTAGGGCAGTAGGATGACAGGACTGTCTTCCGGCAGTAGGATGACAGGACTGTCTTCGGTCAGTCAGACGGCAGTGATGAAGTTCCTGCTTGAAAACACCTGCTCGCACAGTTAAGTTGACCGAACGATTGAGATGATGCCAAATGCATTTCTCTTCATGTTGCCATAGCTGTCGGGAAAGCCATTCCACATGTCAAATACAAGCTGATCTTGTTTCTGAAGGTCTTGGATTTCTTTCCATTTGTGATTTTGAGTCAGAGTGTCCGTGCGAGACTTTCCAGGTACGTTCTCAGGCCTTTGAATTTTTACACCCGTATGTTCTTGTCCAGTTCCAGTTCTAGCCGTGGTTGGCTCACTCCCTGGAGTCCGTCAACATCACGGGTTGACACAAGGAATGATAGTCAAATCGTGCAGCAAATTATTGTTGGATTGTCAGAATGGAAACTTGCAGATTTGCGGTGTCAAATCGCAGTTGTTCTGCTGTGTGAATTATTTCAGGGATGGGAGACCAGGCGCCTGTCTCCAGAAGGGCAGTGGGTTTAACCCTTTTACCATTATTTTGTTTACCAACAAAATTGGACAACAAGGTTCAACACTTCCATCAACTCTGGCAGAAAATGTTTGTGTGCCTCTTGATGGATGATGCAATGAAACGTCATCAGCTTTTGATCCGACCATCTATGTAGGAAGCTCCTCTCCTCCTCCCCCCTTCTGTTGCCACAGACACCAGGTGGCTGGTTTTGATTTATTTGGCCTTTTAAACAGCCGAATCACAAACCACCTCTCCCTGTGTTTGTCCTTTCAGCAGTAATAACTCAACAAGTTCCTCTTGCGGACCCTCAGAGTTCCTGCAGAGCCGTGCTGTCTGTGCTATGTCATCAACATCACACGATAGAATAGGCTGCATTTATGTCCTTAATCTGCTGACTGCTAATGTCTCTTGCCATTTTCAGGGTCCTGTCCTTGACAGTATTTGCAGAAGATCTTACATGTTCTGAACTATTTCGTTTTTTGAAATGGGAATACAGCGTCTCGGATACTTTTATAAAGGAATATTTCAAGTACTCACCGTCTGTGAACCAGGGGTTGGAACCGGTTCAGGGAACGGAACCGGAAAATAACATTTTTAGAGGAACAGAATCAGAACCACCAACGAAAGTGGATCTATACTCTTCCGTTATTTTGAAAGCATGGGAACCGGTAAATTTTTTTTTATAATAATCTACGTTCTGGACATTTTTTTTCCCTACAATTTTTTTTCTGTCATTGAAACGTATTCCGGTGTCTGCCGGCCGGCCAGCTGAACCAATCCGCACTGATTGGTGAAGTCATTTAACGTCGAGCTAAATGTAAAATCAAGTAGATTTGAGGTTTAAAAAGGAACAGAAAGAAACGATGTAAACCGTAAAAAATAAATTTGGGGTTCAGAACGAAACAATCGATAAATAATTTCAGATCCAAACCCCTGTTGTGAATGACTTTACACATTCCACGAAGCTAGCAGCAGTGTTTGTATTTTACCATTTGATCCATTTTGAGAAGGTACCTCTGCTCTGTGCTTCAGCTCAGCAATGGCTCTCTTTCTGGCATCTCCAGGTGGATACTTTTCAGCAAATATAGTGTGTTGCTTTTGAAAATGTCTGTCGACATTGGATTTCTTGTTGTTGGCTAATTTCTCACTGCATATTAAGCAGTTGGCTATAAATGCATAAGATTCAGTCCATTCATCATTGAATTCTGTGTGTTCATCCTCAACTTTTCCATTTTTGGGGGCCATTTCTATACTATTTTCGTTGTTATGTCACCCTTAGGTCCTTTCATTGTAGGCTGCAGGGATGGTAACAGCCAAGCTAACTAGCAAAACCAGCACACACCACTTTCCCCGCCACTGATCCAAATCGACTTCTTGTGTTTCCGGCACACTGGATGCTATATTGCGTATTGCTGCCTTTTGCAGGCCGGAGTGAGAATTGCACACGTACAGTGCCTTCAGAAAGTATTCACACCCCTTGACGTTTGCCACATTTAGTTGTTACAGCCTAAATTTAAAATGGATTAAATTGCGATTTTGTGTCACTGATCTACACACAAGACCCCATAATGTCAAAGTGGAATTTAGTTTTTAGGATTTAATACAAATTAATAGAAATTTAAAAGCTGAAATGTCAATAAGTATTCAACCCCTTTGTTATGGCAAGACTAAATAAGTTCAGGAGTAAAAATGTGACCCACTGCCTCGACCCGGTCTTATGTAGCAAAATTAGAAATTGTGTTTTTTACATTGGATAAAAGTAGACTCCGAGCTACAAAATGTTATATACACTGAGGAACAATGGGAAAGTAATTCTGCTTTGAAAGTTGATAAACTTGTAACCCCACTTTTGAGAAAATGGCCCTTGAACGTTTTGGTACACCTTCTGGAGAGCTCTTCTTTGTCTACACCCATTCGGCATCGTTCACACCCTCTTAAGCCTTAGGCCCACCCATCTCTTTACAATAAGGAACAACTCCAGGTAAAAAAAAACACTATCTAGTCCCTGACCTATATCCTAATCTGACTTTGAAAGTGTCCAGATAAAAATATTTTCTAAATATCATCTCAAGGATGATAATTGGAAAAAGGATGCAAAGGGTCTGAATACTTATGTAAATAAGGTATTTTTGTTTTTTGTATTTTTATAAATGTGCAGAACATTTCTAAAACCCTGTTTTCACTTTGTCATTGTGGGATATTGTGTGTAAATTGATGAGGACAAATGTTAATTTCATCAATTTTAGAATAAGGCTGGAACGTAACAAAATGTGGAAAAAGTGAAGGGGTGTGAATATTTTCCGAATGCACTGTTAAAGAGATGCCGCTACTACCTCCGATGAGCCGTCAAACAGGCAAAGCGTCAATACAGGATTAAGTTCGAATCCTACTTTGCCAGCTCTGAAGCTCGTCGGATGTGACAGGGCTTTCAAAGTATCACGGATTACAAAGGGAAACCCAGCCGATAGCTGCCCAGAGCCTACCAGACAAGCTAAATGACTCTCTTGAACGTGTTTCCTTGCAGGTAACCATGGTTAACAGAGGAAGAACAATGATTTCAAGCACCACCCTCCTTTTAAAGCTTCCAGTCTGTTATTCTAACTCAATCAGCATGACATAGTGATCTCCAGCCTTGTCCTCGTCAACACTCTCACCTGTGTTAACGAGAGAATCACTGACATGATGGCAGCTGGTCCTTTTGTGGCAGGGCTGAAATGCAGTGGAAATGTTTTTGGGGGATTAAGTTCATTTTCATGGCAAAGAGGGACTTTGCAATTAATTGCAATTAATCTGATCACTCTTCATGACATTCTGGAGTATATGCAAATTGCCGTCAACTGAGGCAGCAGACTTGGTGAAAATTAGTGTTTGTCATTCTCAAAACTTTTGACCATGACTGTACATATTTCAAGCAGACCACCATAGTCCCTGTACCCAAGAACGCTAAGGTAACCTGTCTAAATGACTGTCGACCCGTAGCACTCACATCTGTAGCCATGAAATGCTTTCAAAGGCTCACACAACTTGATACATGGCATTTATGGATCAATGTCTCACAACGCAATATTTTCCACGCTAGCAACTCAAACAATATGGTACTGACCAATAAACATTCAAGTGGGCGTGACCTGGCACATAAATGCATATAAATCAGACACAGATGTTCATTTTTTACACAATGGTGCTATATCGGCACATACAGTATTTATATATTTTGATCTGTTCGAGTCAGAATTGGAATTTGGCACACATGCTCAGGGATGTCAGTCTAGCTGACCTGTAGAGTATGGTTGTTTGCCAGCATGGTGGCGCTGTTGGACAGGAAAAACAATTAATGCAAGCTCATTGGCTTATAGCAGCCATATTGTTTGCGCTAGAGTCTTGGAAAAATATTTCATTTGAAGACATCCAAAGATTCTTCTGGAGAATAAGGCGTTTAAAGTAGTCAACATGGTTGAAAATTGTCCAAAATACATCAAAAGCGTATTGCATGATCTGTTTTGATTTTGAGTTCTGATATTTGGCAAGCGTCGTAAAGAATACAGAAGTAGCTCTTCAGGGAAATGTGTCCAATTTGTCCTGGTGGTGGTGCTATGGGGCCAAAGCTTGAACCCCGGCATTGCTTCTTGCAGCTATATTTGTTGTTTTTGTTGTTAATGTTGTTGTTAATGTTGTTGTTGTTGTTCTTCCAGAGGCTCTAAACCAGGGCGGAGACGGTGTAGATCTGGATTCCCTGATGGCAGACCTGTGTTCCATAGAGCAGGAGCTGAGCAAGCCCAATAGTGGCAAGAACAGGCTGGGTGTGCCAGGTGATGCTAAGCTGCGCCAGAAACCCCCCGCTGGCCGCAGCAGCAGCAGCACCAAGGTGCATGCTGGGAGCAGTGGAGGAGGCACCTCCAGCAGTGGGGGCAGCACCTCCAGCAGGTAAGCTATTGCTGAACTGTGGATATATTTATGTTTATGTTGAATATATCATTGATGTCACTGTTGTGTTGTGGTATTTATGTGATTATTTATTGATTATTTATCAATTTATCAAATATTTATTGATTTATCTCCTATCGGACTTTGTTTTTTCGTGTTGTCCGGGACAGTATGTATATTTATTTTGCTACTGCGTTTGACATGTCATTTCACCTCAGGGATTAATAAAGTACCCCTCTATCTATCCACCAGTACCCGGGCCTCACCAGCCTCCACGGTGGCAGCTCGCCACCGCCGCCCCATGGCCTCCAACCTGTCCCTGGATGATATCACGGCCCAGCTGGAGCAGGCTTCTCTCAGTATGGACGAGGCTGCCAGACAGAGCTCCCACTCCCTAGCTAGCGCCTCCACCTCTTCCTCCTCCTCCACCATGCGGAGGCCCGCCACCCACCACCACACCCACCGCAGGACGGGCTCCGTGGGGACGGTCAGCGAACACGCGGTCCGCTCCGTGTCCCACTCCTCCTGGTCGTCGGTGAACTCTGCGTCGGCCAGCAGCGTGGATTCTCTGGATAGTGTTCTCAGACCTTCGGAGCAGGACGGGGAAACACCCACGCCACAGGGGCCCAATCAGGGCCCCCCGGGCAGTACAGAGGTAGGCTACCTGCACACAGACACTAATACATCATGTACCGTTCAACCTTCACTGCATTCCTCTACAGCGATACAGACTGGACCAACTGGACCAACTGATCAACTGACAGAACCGGATTGAAGGACCATTAAATAAATATAACTAGTTTATCTCTTAACACTAGAACCGACTGCTCATTAATTTAATTTATTACATTGACATTGTTTTATGTCATGCCCCCCTCCATCCTTGGCTTTTCCTAAATAAGTCTGTATAACACACTGTCAGTGTTAGAATCTTAATATCGCAAACAGAACTGGAGTTAGAACCTGTTTTAGGAGGGCATGACATTTTTGTCCTACTCCCTACTACAGGGCCTAGAGAGAGAGAGGGGGAGAGAGATAGACGCACAGAGAGAGAGAGGGGGAGAGAGAGAGACGCACAGAGAGACAGAGGGGGAGAGAGAGAGACGCACAGAGAGAGAGAGGGGGAGAGAGAGAGAGACGCACAGAGAGAGAGAGGGGGAGAGAGAGAGAGACGCACAGAGAGAGAGGGGGAGAGAGAGAGAGACGCACAGAGAGAGAGAGAGAGAGAGACGCACAGAGAGAGGGGGAGAGAGAGAGACGCACAGAGAGAGAGGGGGAGAGAGAGGGGGAGAGAGAGACGCACAGAGAGAGAGAGACGCAGAGAGAGACACGCAGAGACACGCAGAGAGAGAGAGGGGAGAGAGAGACACGAGAGACAGACGGGGAGAGAGAGAGAGGAGAAACAGACACAGAGAGAGAGAGATATTGTTAGTGAAGGTGGAGAGAGAGAGAGAGAGGGGGATTATACATTTAGGTCATTTATCAGACGCTCTTATCCAGAGCGACTTACAGGAGCAATTAGGGTTAAGTGCCTTGCTTAAGGGCACATCGACAGATTTTTCACCTAGTCGGCTCGGGGATTAGAACCAGCGACCTTTCGGTTACTGGCACAACACTCTTACCCACTAAGCTACCTGCCGCGGGGAGGGAGGTAGGGGGGAGGGAGAGAGAGGTGGATGGTTTGTTAGTGAAGGTGGTTTGTTAGTGTAGGTTGAGAGAGACAGGGAGAGACAGGGAGAGAGAGGGGGATGGTTTGTTAGTGAAGGTGGAGAGAGAGAGGGAGGATGGTTTGTTAGTGAAGTTTGAGAGAGATGGTTTGTTAGTGAAGGTGGTTTGTTAGTGTAGGTTGAGAGAGACAGAGAGAGACAGGGAGAGAGAGGGGGATGGTTTGTTAGTGAAGGTGGAGAGAGAGAGGGAGGATGGTTTGTTAGTGAAGTTTGAGAGAGATGGTTTGTTAGTGAAGGTGGAGAGAGAGAGGGAGGGAGGGAGGGTGAAGGATGGTTTGTTAGTGAAGGTGGAGAGAGAGAGGGATGGTTTGTTAGTGAAGGTGGAGAGAGATGGTTTGTTAGTGTAGGTGGAGAGAGAGAGGGATGGTTTGTTAGTGAAGGTGGTTTGTTAGTGTAGGTTGAGAGAGACAGAGAGAGACAGGGAGAGAGAGGGGGATGGTTTGTTAGTGTAGGTGGAGAGAGAGGGGGATGGTTTGTTAGTGAAGGTGGAGAGAGAGATGGTTTGTTAGTGAAGGTGGAGAGAGAGAGGGATGGTTTGTTAGTGAAGGTGGAGAGAGATGGTTTGTTAGTGTAGGTGGAGAGAGCGAGAGAGGGATGGTTTGTTAGTGAAGGTGGAGAGAGAGAGAGGGGGATGGTTTGTTAGTGAAGGTGGAGAGAGGGATGGTTTGTTAGTGAAAGTGGAGAGAGAGGGAGGGAGAGAGAGAGGGAGAGAGGGAGAGAGAGGGATGGTTTGTTAGTGAAGGTGGAGAGAGAGATGGTTTGTTAGTGAAGGTGGAGAGAGAGGGGGAGGGAGGGAGGGAGAGAGGGATGGTTTGTTAGTGTAGGTGGAGAGAGCGAGAGAGGGGGAGGGAGAGAGAGAGGGATGGTTTGTTAGTGTAGGTAGAGAGAGGGGGAGAGAGGGGGGAGGGAGAGAGAGAGGGATGGTTTGTTATTGAAGGTGGAGAGAGAGATGGTTTGTTAGTGAAGGTGGAGAGAGAGAGATGGTTTGTTAGTGAAGGTGGAGAGAGAGCGAGAGAGAGAGAGGGATGGTTTGTTAGTGAAGCTGGAGAGAGAGAGGGAGAGAGAGAGAGGGGGGAGAGAGAGAGGGATGGTTTGTTAGTGTAGGTGGAGAGAGAGAGAGAGAGATGGTTTGTTAGTGAAGGTGGAGAGAGAGAGATGGTTTGTTAGTGAAGGTGGAGAGAGATGGTTTGTTAGTGAAGGGAGAGAGAGAGAGAGAGAGAGAGAGAGAGATAGAGAGAGAGAGAGAGAGAGAGAGAGAGAGGGGGGACACTGAAAGAGAGAGAGAGAACCAGATGTGCAGATTAAACAGGGGGAGGTCACAGACAGATTTGATTTGAAGCTGACTGACTGAGGGAGAGAGGATGTATCCCAATCGGCACCGTATTACCAATATAGCACACTACCTTTGACTAGAGCTATGGTTTAATGTAGTGCACTATATAGGGAATAGGGTGCTATTTGGGACACAGAGAAGGAGTGAGAGAGCACTGCAGTAACCCTGGTGTAAAGCTGCTTTCTGCCTGGTGGGCCTTGCTCAGATGTGATTCTGTTTAGTTCTCCTGAGGTTTAGGGATCAACAGTTAGTTTAGCTGTTCCGGTATTAGGGATGATGGGGCCTAGTGGTTTATGTATTGGGACCAGGGATGACTGTAATCATTGGTAATCTGACCATCATTTAATATTTCATCTTTGACACATAACTCATTGTTTTTCATAATAATCAACATGACAGGTGATGGTGTCCCAGATAGCAGCCAATGGGCCCTGGTCAACAGTAGTGCACTAGGTAGGGAATAGGGTGCCATTCTCTGGTCAACAGTAGTGCACTATATAGGGAATAGGGTGCCATTCTCTGGTCAACAGTAGTGCACTATATAGGGAATAGGGTGCCATTCTCTGGTCTAAAGTAGTGCACTATATAGGGAATAGGGTGCCATTCTCTGGTCTAAAGTAGTGCACTATATAGGGAATAGGGTGCCATTCAATCAATCAATCAATCAATTTTATTTTATATAGCCCTTCTTACATCAGCTAATATCTCGAAGTGCTGTACAGAAACCCAGCCTAAAACCCCAAACAGCTAGTAATGCAGGTGTAGAAGCACGGTGGCTAGGAAAAACTCCCTAGAAAGGCAAAACCTAGGAAGAAACCTAGAGAGGAACCAGGCTATGAGGGGTGGCCAGTCCTCTTCTGGCTGTGCCGGGTGGAGATTATAACAGAACCATGCCAAGATGTTCAAAAATGTTCATAAGTGACAAGCATGGTCAAATAATAATCAGGAATAAATCTCAGTTGGCTTTTCATAGCCGATCATTAGAGTTTAAAACAGCAGGTCTGGGACAGGTAGGGGTTCCATAACCGCAGGCAGAACAGTTTAAACTGGAATAGCAGCAAGGCCAGGCGGACTGGGGACAGCAAGGAGTCACCACGGCCGGTAGTCCCGACGTATGGTCCTAGGGCTCAGGTCTCTCAGTTGGCTTTTCATAGCCGATCATTTAGAGTTGAAAACAGCAGGTCTGGGACAGGTAGGGGTTTCGTAGCCGCAGGCAGAACAGTTGAAACTGGAATAGCAGCAAGGCCAGGCGGACTGGGGACAGCAAGGTGTCATCATGCCCGGTAGTCCTGACGTATGGTCCTAGGGCTCAGGTTCTCAGAGAGAAAGAGAGAACGAGAGAATTAGAGAGAGCATACTTAAATTCACACAGGACACTGGATAAGACAGGAGAAGTACTCCAGGTATAACCAACTAACCCCAGCCCCCCGACACATAAACTACTGCAGCATAAATACTGGAGGCTGAGACAGGAGCGGTCCGGAGACACTGTGGCCCCATCCGAAGAAACCCCCGGACAGGGCCAAACAGGAAGGATATAACCCCACCCACTCCGCCAAAGCACAGCCCCCGCACCACTAGAGGGATATCCCCAACCACCAACTTACAATCCTGAGACAAGGCCGAGTATAGCCCACAGAGGTCTCCACCACAGCACAAACCAAGGGGGGGGGGGCGCCAACCCAGACAGGAAGATCACGTCAGTAACTCAACCCACTCAAGTGACGCACCCCCCCCAGGGACGGCATGAAAGAGCACCAGCAAGCCAGTGACTCAGCCCCTGCAACAGGGTTAGAGGCAGAGAACCCCAGTGGAGAGGGGAACCGGCCCGGCAGAGACAGCAAGGGCTGTTCGTTGCTCCAGCCTTTCCGTTCACCTTCACACTCCTGGGCCAGACTACACTCAATCATATGACCTACTGAAGAGATAAGTCTTCAGTAAAGACTTAAAGGTTGAGACCGAGTCTGCGTCTCTCACATGGGTAGGCAGACTGTTCCATAAAAATGGAGATCTATAGGAGAAAGCCCTGCCTCCCGCTGTTTGCTTAGAAATTCTAGGGACAATTAGGAGGCCTGCGTCTTGTGACCGTAGCGTACGTATTGGTATGTACGGCAGGACCAACTCGGAAAGATAGGTAGGAGCAAGCCCATGTAACGCTTTATAGGTTAACAGTAAAACCTTGAAATCAGCCCTTGCCTTAACAGGAAGCCAGTGTAGGGAAGCTAGCACTGGAGTAATATGATCAAATTTCTTGGTTCTAGTCAGGATTCTAGCAGCCGTATTTAGCACTAACTGAAGTTTATTTAGTGCTTTATCCGGGTAGCCGGAAAATAGAGCATTGCAGTAGTCTAACCTAGAAGTAACAAATGCATGGATTAATTTTTCTGCATCATTTTTGGACAGAAAATTTCTGATTTTTGCAATGTTACGTAGATGGAAAAAAGCTGTCCTTGAAACAGTCTTGATATGTTCGTCAAAAGAGAGATCAGGGTCAAGAGTAACGCCTAGGTCCTTCACAGTTTTATTTGAGACGACTTTACAACCATCAAGATGAATTGTCAGATTTAACAGAAGATCTCTTTGTTTCTTGGGACCTAGAACAAGCATCTCTGTTTTGTCCGAGTTTAAAAGTAAAAAGTTTTCAGCCATCCACTTCCTTATGTCTGAAACACAGGCTTCTAGCGAGGGCAATTTTGGGGCTTCACCATGCTTCATTGAAATGTACAGCTGTGTGTCATCCGCATAGCAGTGAAAGTTAACATTATGTTTTCGAATAACATCCCCAAGAGGTAAAATATATAGTGAAAACAATAGTGGTCCTAAAACGGAACCTTGAGGAACACCGAAATGTACAGTTGATTTGTCGGAGGACAGACCATTCACAGAGACAAACTGATATCTTTCCGACAGGTAGGATCTAAACCAGGCCAGAACTTGTCCGTGTAGACCAATTTGGGTTTCCAGTCTCTCCAAAAGAATGTGGTGATCGATGGTGTCAAAGGCAGCACTAAGGTCTAGTAGCACGAGGACAGATGCAGAGCCTCGGTCTGACGCCATTAAAAGGTCATTTACCACCTTCACAAGTGCAGTCTCAGTGCTATGATGGGGTCTAAAACCAGACTGAAGCATTTCGTATACATTGTTTGTCTTCAGAAAGGCAGTGAGTTGCTGCGCAACAGCTTTTTCTAAAATTTTTGAGAGGAATGGAAGATTCGATATAGGCCGATAGTTTTTTATATTTTCCGGGTCAAGGTTTGGCTTTTTCAAGAGAGGCTTTATCACTGCCACTTTTAGTGAGTTTGGTACACATCCGGTGGATAGAGAGCTGTTTATTATGTTCAACATAGGAGGGCCAAGCACAGGAAGCAGCTCCTTCAGCAGTTTAGTAGGAATAGGATCCAGTATGCAGCTTGAAGGTTTAGAGGCCATGATTATTTTCATCATTGTGTCAAGAGATATAGTACTAAAACACTTAAGTGTCTCTCCCGATCCCAGGCCCTCGCAGAGCTGTGCAGATCCAGGACAGCTAAGCCCTGGAGGAATACGCAGATTCAAAGAGGAGTCCGTAATTTGCTTTCTAATGGTCATGATCTTTTCCTCAAAGAAGTTCATGAATTTATCACTGCTGAAGTGAAAGCCATCCTCTCTTGGGGAATGCTGCTTTTTAGTTAGCTTTGCAACAGTATCAAAAAGAAATTTTGGATTGTTCTTATTTTCCTCGATTAATTTGGAAAAGTAGGATGATCGAGCAGCAGTGAGGGCTCTTCGGTACTGCACGGTACTGTCTTTCCAAGCTAGTCGGAAGACTTCCAGTTTGGTGTGGCGCCATTTCCGTTCCAATTTCCTGGAAGCTTGCTTCAAAGCTCGGGTATTTTCTGTATACCAGGGAGCTAGTTTCTTATGACAAATGTCTTTCGTTTTTAGGGGTGCAACTGCATCTAGGGTATTGCGCAAGGTTAAATTGAGTTCCTCAGTTAAGTGGTTAACTGATTTTTGTCCTCTGACGTCCTTGGGTAGGCAGAAGGAGTCTGGAAGGGCATCAATGAATTTTTGTGTTGTCTGAGAATTTATAGCACGACTTTTGATGCTCCTTGGTTGGGGTCTAAGCAGATTATTTGTTGCGATTGCAAACGTAATAAAATGGTGGTCCGATAGTCCAGGATTTTGTGGAAAAACATTAAGATCTACAACATTTATTCCATGGGACAAAACTAGGTCCAGAGTATGACTGTGGCAGTGAGTAGGTCCAGAGACATGTTGGACAAAACCCACTGAGTCGATAATGGCTCCGAAAGACTTTTGGAGTGGGTCTGTGGACTTCTCCATGTGAATATTAAAATCACCAAAAATTAGAATATGATCTGCTATGACTACAAGGTCTGATAGGAATTCAGGAAACTCAGAGAGGAACGCTGTATATGGCCCAGGAGGCCTGTAAACAGTAGCTATAAAAAGTGATTGAGTAGGCTGCATAGATTTCATGACTAGAAGCTCAAAAGATGAAAACGCCATTTTTTTTTTTGTAAATTGAAATTTGCTATCGTAAATGTTAGCAACACCTCCGCCTTTGCGGGATGCACGGGGAATATGGTCACTAGTGTAACCAGGAGGGGAGGCCTCATTTAACACAGCAAATTCATCAGGCTTAAGCCATGTTTCAGTCAGGCCAATCACATCAAGATTATGATCAGTGATTAGTTCATTGACTATGACTGCCTTTGAAGTGAGGGATCTAACATTAAGTAACCCTATTTTGAGATGTGAGGTATCACGATCTCTTTCAATAATGGCAGGAATGGAGGAGGTCTTTATCCTAATAAGATTGCTAGGGTGAACACCACCATGTTTAGTTTTGCCCAACCTAGGTCGAGGCACAGACACAGTCTCAATGGGTATGGCTGAGCTGACTACACTGACTATGCTATTGGCAGACTCCACTAAGCTGGCAGGTTGGCTAACAGCCTGCTGCCTGGCCTGCACCCTATTTCACTGTGGGGCTAGAGGAGTTAGAGCCCTATCTATGTTGGTAGATAAGAGGAGAGCACCCCTCCGGCTAGGATGGAGTCCGTCACTCCTCAGCAGGTCAGGCTTGGTCCTGTTTGTGGGTGAGTCCCAGAAAGAGGGCCAATTATCCACAAATGTTATCTTTTGGGAGGGGCAGAAAACAGTTTTCAACCAGCGATTGAGTGCTGAGACTCTGCTGTAGAGCTCATCACTTCCCCTAACTGGGAGGGGGCCAGAGACAATTACTCGATGCCGACACATCTTTCTAGCTGATTTACACGCTGAAGCTATGTTGCACTTGGTGACCTCTGACTGTTTCATCCTAACATCGTTGGTGCCGACGTGGATAACAATATCTCTATACTCTCTACACTCGCCAGTTTTAGCTTTAGCCAGCACCATCTTTAGATTAGCCTTAACGTCGGTAGCCCTGCCCCCTGGTAAACAGTGTATGATCGCTGGGTGATTCGTTTTAAGTCTAATACTGCGGGTAATGGAGTCGCCAATGACTAGGGTTTTCAATTTGTCAGAGCTAATGGTGGGAGCCTTCGGCGTCTCAGACCCCGTAACGGGAGGAGTAGAGACTAGAGAAGACTCAGACTCAGACTCCGACTCGCTACATAATGGGGAAAACCGGTTGAAGGTTTCTGTCGGCTGAATGAGCGACACCGGTTGAGC
Organism: Coregonus lavaretus; assembly: GCF_964263955.1. Lineage (NCBI taxonomy): Eukaryota > Metazoa > Chordata > Actinopteri > Salmoniformes > Salmonidae > Coregonus > Coregonus lavaretus. Next base: position 341,760 of record NW_028157217.1, on the reverse strand, counting down.
ATTCCAACAGTATTTCCCTCCAGAAGCCATGAGAAAGTTGTCCGGCTGCGGGGACTGTGCGGGGGGATTTATACTAACGTTACTGTCTGTACTTACTGGTGGCACAGACGCTGTTTCTTCCTTTCCTACACTGATATTACCCTTGCCTAACGATTGCGTCTGAAGCTGGGCTTGTAGCACAGCTATTCTCGCCGTAAGGCGATAATTCTCCTGTATATTATGAGTACAGCGACTGCAATTAGAAGACATCATGTTAATGTTACTACTTAGCTTCGGCTGTTGAAGATGTTGATGAACCATGTCCAGATAAAGCGTCCGGAGTGAAAAAGTTGAATAAGGGAAAAAAGTTGCGATGGAAAAAAGGAAAATAACGTAAAGTTGGCAGCTAGAACGCACAGGAAAATGACTCTTCTGTCTCGGGATAAACGTCCGGGGTGAAAAAGTTTAACGAAAAAAGATGAGTGAGGACAAAACTAAAAAGTTGGTAAATTTGTTGAACACAGAGATTGATTAAACGTTTATTAAAAGTAAAACGTGAATAGCTTGGCAGGTAGCCAAGTAGCAACAAACAGCAGAGCAGCACGGAGACAATGCGGAAGCGAGACGGAAGTCACGTGACAAACTCAGAGATTCTGCCAGAGAAACCTTTCTGCTACACTGGCGCTACGATCCCTGACCTAGGATACATGCTACCGCTACATATTAGCAAGCACTCCGCCGCTTCAACTGTCATTGTCCATGTTGGGTCAAATGACATTAAACTCCAGCAGTCAGAGAAATTGAGAGACGATTTTAAAACATTGATAAATACGCTGCTGGAATCTGTTTCCGGACCTTTTCCATCCCCACGGATATGGTTTTTAGTCGTATACGCCAATTACACACCTGGCTTAAGGGATACTGCTGCACCATGGGAATTCATTTTGTGGATAACTTTGCAGCTTTTACAGACCGACCAGGTCTATTTCTTCTGGACATTTTCCATCTTAACAGGTATGGCTCCAGCATCCTCTCCACCAACACGTCTCTTACTCTTGCCTCATGTAGAGCTTTTGATACCTGACGTTGTGTATTTTCGGGGGTTGACTTTTGGGATTGTACGCTCCCCTATCACACTATGTTCAATGCTCCTCTCCCAGTTTCATTAATTAGTCCCTCAATTGCAAATATGGAACAAACTTCAGCTAACAACCTTTCTGCAATTCCTAGATTATTGTCCAATCACCGTATTGCGAATACTACTTACATGCAGAGAGGTATTGTTAGTAGTAATCTTGTCCCCATCAAATGGAGCTCTGTCAATAGCCCGAAAATGGTTTATTGCTCATTCAGTGCAGCTTCCGGTGCTACCCTGGATACTCCATCTGATATGAATTCCCGTAGCAATGGCATTGGAATAATTCATTTGAATGCTAGAAGCCTGATCCAAAAGTTGGACTTTATTGACATTTTGGTCTCACAATCAAATGTTGACGTACTGATTGTATCTGAATCGTGGCTGTGTATGATTCTGTGCCTGATTCAGATATTCAGTTGATTGGGTACAATATTTATAGAGCTGATAGAGTTGGTAGAGGTGGTGGTATCGCGATATATGTAAAATGCTGCTTAAATGTTTCTTGTGTCCATATCAACCTCTGTCCCAAAGCAATATGAATGTCTAGTTTTAAATGCGGTACTTGGTAATAATGATCATTTAACTCTAGCTGGGGTATATCGCCCCCCCTCAGCTCCTCCTTGTACTCTATGCAAATTATCTGATATACTGTCTAACTATGCAAACTCTGAATTACTGATTTTGGGAGATTTTAACCTGGATTGGCTTTCACCAGTATCCGATAAATTAAAAGATATTTGTACTGAGCTAAATCTAACTCAGCTGATAACTAAACCAACCAACTTGAAGAATCCAGTCAAATCTACTCTACTAGACATTATTCTAACAAATACCCCCCATAAATACACAGCCAGTGGGGTTTTTTCAAATGATATCAGTGACCATTGCTCTATTGCTTGTATTAGAGATACCAGGCTGAAACACTCTGATCCCTGTTTAATCTCTAAGAGAAATTATAAACATTTCTCACAGCAAGCTTTTATCCTTGACTTATATCACTCTGAGCTTTTATCCACTTGCTGCTTTCTGGACCCGGTTTTAGCCCTTGCTTTTTTCTCTTCTACTGTTCCCTCTATGTCTGATAAACACGCCCCGCTTAAGAATCACAGAGTAAGAAACCGAACCAGTTCTTGGTTCTCTCCTGAATTGTCAGGTCTTTTTCTGCAAAAGAATCGGGCCTGGGCCTTGGCGAGGAAAACAGGTACTCCAGCTTGATTGGCTGTTTTTTTAGGCAATTGAGAAATAAATGTACTGCAGCTGTCAAAAAGGCAAAATCTAATGACTTCCTTAATGCTATGACAGATTCTGCAGGAGATCCTGCAAAATTCTGGAAAACCGTTAATTCACTGAAACGGGGGAATTCTGCTGTTTCTCTTCCTAAGCAAATTATCTCAGACTCCTGTATTCTAAGTGAAAAAAATTATATTTGTGATGCTTTTAATAAGCATTTCATCTCTGCTGGTTTTTTATTTGAAAAGAAAAGTGGCCATTGTGGTACTGGCCAGTTAGTTGATTTTTCGTCTTGCTTTTCAACCGTTACTCTGGAAAATGGTAACCCTGTTTTTAGTTTCCAGAAAATAACTGAAGCAGAGGTTCTAGCTGCCCTGTGTGCCATTGATACTAAGAAATCCTTAGGCGCTGACAATTTAGGCCCGTACTTACTTAAGTGTGCTGCACCTATCATTGCTGGTTCAGTGACACACATTTTTTAATCTAACATTAAGCACAGGAAATATCCCTAAGGTGTGGAAAGCAGCTTTTGTTCTGCCATTAAATAAGGGAGGTGACGGTAGTGATTTGGATAACTATCGACCCATCTCTAGGCTCCCTTGTCTGGCAAAGATCCTAGAATCTATAGTCAACAAACAGTTACAATCTTTTCTTTCTGTTAACAGTATTTTTAGCCCCAATCAATCTGGTTTTAGATCTAAACACAGTACCACATCGGCCACTATGCTTGTTGTAAATGATATTGCAAATGCCTTAGATGATAGAAAGCACTGTGCTGCGTTGTTTGGAGATTTGTCAAAAGCTTTTGACACTGTAGACCATGCTATCCTTTTGAGTAAACTGTCATCTATAGGACTGGGCACTGATGCCTGTCGATGGTTTTAGGACTATTTTAAAGATAGAACTCAGGCCGCCATGGTCGACGGGGTCAAGTCTGACCCCTTACAGTTATTTAAAGGGGTCCCTCAGGGTTCAATAATTGGCCCACTATTGTTCTCACTTTATATTAACAACATTGGTGGTGATGTCAGATATTGTAAATTCCATTGATATGCAGATGACCCAGTGATGTCCTCTATCGCTCCAACAGCGGACCAAGCTTTAATGCAGTTGGATACTACAGGGGTCTCTTTTACAGCTTCAACTTGTTTTAAACGCTAAGAAAACAAATGTCATGTTTTTTTCTAGGTCTAAACTCTCAATTAGAAACACTTTTGTAATCACTGGCTTGGATGGTACTCAAATCAAACAGGTCTCTGCATATAAATACTTAGGGGTATGGTTAGATGATAGGCTTTCTTTTTAAAAAACATGTTGCTGAATTGGGGAAAAAAGCTCAAATTCAAGATATGGTTCCTTTACAGAAACAGGGCTTGTCTGTCCTCCGTAAATAGAAACCAAATTGTGCAGGCTACTTTTATGTCCGTTTTAGATGATGGTGATATTATCTATATGCATGCATCGGCAAACACATTAAAACCACTGGATGCTATTTACCATTGTGCACTCAGGTTTATCACAGGTGATGGTTACAAAACTCATCACTGTATCCTATATCAACATGTGGGCTGGGCCTCTCTATCTGTGAGGCGAGAGCAACATGCTCTCTTGTTTATTTATAAAGCACTTCTTTTAAAACTACCTCCATATATTTCATCATTAATTTCCACTAGATATACTAATTTTAAAACCAGATCACAGATGTGGATTACCTTAGAGACTCCTGTGGTCTCCCCAGAGTTGGGTAGGACTGCCTTCAGTTCCTTTGCACCTTATTTATGGAACAAACTGCAGATCCAACTTAAGTTAGACACTCTGGTGTCCCTTGCCCATTTTAAAAATGTTATGGAGGATCAATATGATGTTGTCTGTGATTGTTTCTGTTGAATTGTGTGTTTTGTTTGAAATGTTCTTGTCTGTATGTCTAAAACTGTACATGTCAACATGTTTACACAGGGCACAGCCGTAAAAGAGATCCAGGTCTCAGTCTGTTTTTCCATGTTAAAATAAAGATTTAAAAAATAAAATAAAACATCTCCTAGACACTTCAAAACCTTATTCCTTATGATTAATTTTTTTACTGTCTTTATTGCCTTTTGTGAAAGTGTTATTCAATGTGTTTCTATGGGCTTTAGTAGTAAATGCCAAATGCAATATTTTATCAAATAATTGTTGTATATTTGTTTTGGACACTTAAAGGGGTCTTTAAAATTGTAAATAAATTAGCTAAATGATCCATGGTAGTACAAGCCCCCCCAACGGCTTAGACTTTTAGAGGTTAAAGACTGCAGGAAAGACTATCACGCTTCACCAGCTCTCACAGTTAAACAACGAGGACCAAGTTGTAGAGTGAAAGTAATTTCTCTGGGAAAACAAACTACACTTCGCAGCAGCACAAGTTCTCCTAACTTGAAATGACATAGTGCCTTGTTCTGTTGTGGTTACGAGGAAGTGAAGGGGTTTTAGTTTTAGATCAAGATGTACTTCACCCGTAGTCTCTTCTCTACCAGTGTGTTGACATTGTTGAGGGAATGGGACCAGCTAGTGAGGGAATGGGACCAGCTAGTGAGGGAATGGGACCAGCTAGTGAGGGAATATGACCAGCTAGTGAGGGAATATGACCAGCTAGTGAGGGAATGGGACCAGCTAGTGAATGAATGGGACCAGCTAATGAGTGAATGGGACCAGCTAGTGAATGAATGGGACCAGCTAGTGAATGAATGCGACCAGCTAGTGAATGAATGGGACCAGCTAGTGAATGAATGGGACCAGCTAGTGAGGGAATGGGACCAGCTAGTGAGGGAATGTGACCAGCTAGTGAGTGAGTGTGACCAGCTAGTGAGTGAATGTGTCCAGCTAGTGAGAGAGTGTGACCAGCTAGTGAATGAATGTGACCAGCTAGTGATTGAATGTGTCCAGCTAGTGAATGAATGTGACGAGCACTCTCCAGCTATTGAGAGTGTGTCCAGCTAGTGAGAGAGTGTGACCAGCTAGTGAGAGAGTGTGACCAGCTAGTGAGTGAATGTGACCAGCTAGTGAGTGAGTGTGACCAGCTAGTGAGTGAATGTGTCCAGCTAGTGAATGAATGTGACGAGCACTCTCCAGCTATTGAGAGTGTGTCCAGCTATTGAGAGTGTGTCCAGCTATTGAGAGAGTGTGACCAGCTAGTGAGAGAGTGTGACCAGCTAGTGAGAGAGTGTGACCAGCTAGTGAGAGAGTGTGTCCAGCTAGTGAATGAATGTGACTAGCAGGTGAGAGACTGTGAGCAGCTATGGCTGTTTTCCCACCCTCTGCCTGATAGACTGCTCACTGCATGGCAGCTCAGTGTGTCAATTACTGAAATGACTTATGCTTTATCTGCTTAGAACTCAACTGAATGTATAAAGAGAACAGCCCCAGTTCTGGCACTCCACAGTCATGGCCTAGTTTATCAAGATTACAAACAGTAGGAACTCTCTCCTCTCTGCCAAATCAATCTACGCCAACCAGCCAGCCAGCCAGACAGACACAGACAGACAGCCAGCCAGTCAGCCAGCCAGCCAGCCAGCCAGACAGACAGACAGACACTCCCTACCAGTCTGTCTTAGCAGCCAAGGCCTGTCATTCTCTGAGGCCGGCTGGCTTCAGTATCTGCCAGAAGTGTGAGCTGAGAGGATGAATCAACTCAGGATGAGTGAGGGAGATTAAGATGAGGAGATTCCATTTGGCAGAGACTAGCTCAGAACATGGGCAGACAGGCAGGCAGGCAGGCAGTCGGAGACTAGCTCAGAACATGGGCAGACAGGCAGGCAGACGTGTCCCCCTGCTTAAGCCAGTACATGTCCAGGCCCGTCTGAAGTTTGCTAGAGTGCATTTGGATGATCCAGAAGAGGATTGGGAGAATGTCATATGGTCAGATGAAACCAAAATATAACTTTTTGGTAAAAACTCAACTACTACCTACTGTGAAGCATGGAGGTGGAAACATCATGCTTTGGGGCTGTTTTTCGGCAAAGGGACCAGGACGACTGATCCGTGTAAAGGAAAGAATGAATGGGGCCATGTATCGTGAGATTTTGAGTGAAAACCTCCTTCCATCATCAAGGGCATTGAAGATGAAACGTGGCTGGGTCTTTCAGCATGACAATGATCCCAAACACACCGCCCGGGCAACGAAGGAGTGGCTTCGTAAGAAGCATTTCAAGGTCCTGGAGTGGCCTAGCCAGTCTCCAGATCTCAACCCCATAGAAAATTATTATAATTAACCTACATTCCAATTAAAATCTCTGTATGAGTTTGATTATCAGTATACGTTTATTGATTCTTGCTCACAGATAAAACTGAAGAAATTATGAATTTACATTTCAAAATAGCATAAGAAATGACTCACTTCTAAACAGAACACATGGCATATGGAGAATACAGAACACATGGCATATATAGAATACAGAACACATGGCATATGGAGAATACAGAACACATGGCATATATAGAATACAGAACACATGGCATATGGAGAATACAGAACACATGGCATATGGAGAATACAGAACACATGGCATATGTAGAATACAGAACACATGGCATATATAGAATACAGAACACATGGCATATATAGAATACAGAACACATGGCATATATAGAATACAGAACACATGGCATATATAGAATACAGAACACATGGCATATGGAGAATACAGAACACATGGCATATATAGAATACAGAACACATGGCATATATAGAATACAGAACACATGGCATATGGAGAATACAGAACACATGGCATATATAGAATACAGAACACATGGCATAGATAGAATACAGAACACATGGCATATGTAGAATACAGAACACATGGCATATGGAGAATACAGAACACATGGCATATATAGAATACAGAACACATGGCATATATAGAATACAGAACACATGGCATATGTAGAATACAGAACACATGGCATATATAGAATACAGAACACATGGCATATATAGAATACAGAACACATGGCATATATAGAATACAGAACACATGGCATATGGAGAATACAGAACACATGGCATATGGAGAATACAGAACACATGGCATAGATAGAATACAGAACACATGGCATATGTAGAATACAGAACACATGGCATATGTAGAATACAGAACACATGGCATATATAGAATACAGAACACATGGCATATATAGAATACAGAACACATGGCATATATAGAATACAGAACACATGGCATATGGAGAATACAGAACACATGGCATATATAGAATACAGAACACATGGCATATATAGAATACAGAACACATGGCATATATAGAATACAGAACACATGGCATATATAGAATACAGAACACATGGCATATATAGAATACAGAACACATGGCATATATAGAATACAGAACACATGGCATATATAGAATACAGAACACATGGCATATATAGAATACAGAACACATGGCATATATAGAATACAGAACCCATGGCATATATAGAATACAGAACACATGGCATATATAGAATACAGAACACATGGCATATATAGAATACAGAACACATGGCATATGTAGAATACAGAACACATGGCATATGGAGAATACAGAACACATGGCATATATAGAATACAGAACACATGGCATATATAGAATACAGAACACATGGCATATATAGAATACAGAACACATGGCATATATAGAATACAGAACACATGGCATATGGAGAATACAGAACACATGGCATATGGAGAATACAGAACACATGGCATAGATAGAATACAGAACACATGGCATATGTAGAATACAGAACACATGGCATATGTAGAATACAGAACACATGGCATATATAGAATACAGAACACATGGCATATATAGAATACAGAACACATGGCATATATAGAATACAGAACACATGGCATATGGAGAATACAGAACACATGGCATATATAGAATACAGAACACATGGCATATGTAGAATACAGAACACATGGCATATATAGAATACAGAACACATGGCATATGGAGAATACAGAACACATGGCATATATAGAATACAGAACACATGGCATATGGAGAATACAGAACACATGGCATATGGAGAATACAGAACACATGGCATATGTAGAATACAGAACACATGGCATATATAGAATACAGAACACATGGCATATATAGAATACAGAACACATGGCATATATAGAATACAGAACACATGGCATATATAGAATACAGAACACATGGCATATGGAGAATACAGAACACATGGCATATATAGAATACAGAACACATGGCATATATAGAATACAGAACACATGGCATATATAGAATACAGAACACATGGCATATGGAGAATACAGAACACATGGCATATATAGAATACAGAACACATGGCATAGATAGAATACAGAACACATGGCATATGTAGAATACAGAACACATGGCATATGGAGAATACAGAACACATGGCATATATAGAATACAGAACACATGGCATATATAGAATACAGAACACATGGCATATATAGAATACAGAACACATGGCATATGTAGAATACAGAACACATGGCATATGGAGAATACAGAACACATGGCATATATAGAATACAGAACACATGGCATATATAGAATACAGAACACATGGCATATATAGAATACAGAACACATGGCATATATAGAATACAGAACACATGGCATATGGAGAATACAGAACACATGGCATATGGAGAATACAGAACACATGGCATAGATAGAATACAGAACACATGGCATATGTAGAATACAGAACACATGGCATAGATAGAATACAGAACACATGGCATATATAGAATACAGAACACATGGCATATATAGAATACAGAACACATGGCATATATAGAATACAGAACACATGGCATATATAGAATACAGAACACATGGCATATATAGAATACAGAACACATGGCATAGATAGAATACAGAACACATGGCATATGTAGAATACAGAACACATGGCATATGTAGAATACAGAACACATGGCATATATAGAATACAGAACACATGGCATATATAGAATACAGAACACATGGCATATATAGAATACAGAACACATGGCATATATAGAATACAGAACACATGGCATATATAGAATACAGAACACATGGCATATGTAGAATACAGAACACATGGCATATGGAGAATACAGAACACATGGCATATATAGAATACAGAACACATGGCATATATAGAATACAGAACACATGGCATATATAGAATACAGAACACATGGCATATGGAGAATACAGAACACATGGCATATATAGAATACAGAACACATGGCATATATAGAATACATAACGCCAGGGTTGTGGGTTCATTTCCCACGGGGGGCCAGTATGAAAAATGTATGCACTCACTAACTGTAAGTCGCTCTGGATAAGAGCGTCTGCTAAATGACTAAAATGTAAAATGTAAAATAACACTTTCAGGGCATTTTTTTCATGATGGAAACTGAATTGTTAAAATGTGATTAAAAAACAAATATAAAACATTTAGGGTAAATACATATTAAGAGCTGGAGCTATTTTACAGTCTGACAACAGTGGATGAGTGGCGTTTCTCCATTATGCTTGTTTTGTGGTGAGAAGCCTTTGTCTGCAGTCTGCTTGTGACCGTGCTTATAGTGTCAGCGTCATTATAGTGAGTATTTACATTACAGTAGTATGTCTCTATAGGCAGGGTACAGCAGTGTAAACAGTAGTGTCTCTATAGGCAGGGTACAGCAGTGTAAACAGTAGTGTCTCTATAGGCAGGGTACAGCAGTGTAAACAGTAGTGTCTCTATAGGCAGGGTACAGCAGTGTAAACAGTAGTGTCTCTATAGGCAGGGTACAGCAGTGTAAACAGTAGTATGTCTCTATAGGCAGGGTACAGCAGTGTAAACAGTAGTGTCTCTATAGGCAGGGTACTTCCTTTCTGGTTTGAACTCGTAACCAGTGTTGGTCTCTGACTGTATGATTGTATTGATGGAGAAGCCATTGAGGAAGGTAGTAAAACAGGGAGAAGTGTTTTCCCCACAGCTTTGGGATGATTAACATCTTCTTGTCTCTGTTTTTCCATTTCATCTTGATCACACCTTTGATTTTTCTGTGCTTCCACAACACGTTGAAATGCGCAGGTGTATTCATTAACAATCAGTGATTTGACAGATGTTCCTTGTCTCTTCTCCTCTCTTCTTTACCAAGCACTCCTATCTGGACTGGGAAACCTCCATGATTCTGCAGAATATAGCAGGGAAGCCCTCTCACTTGCTGACCAAGGTGACTCCTCCTCCGTCACTTCTCTACTTGCTCCTGCATGCAATCAGGTTCTCTGTGATTGGCTGCTTTTTAACCCCACCCCCCTCTCCGTCTGCTGATGTCATGTCCTTAAGTCGTTGACAGGTTAGATGTTTTTAGATAGTTCTATAGATTAGTGTTATACGGTATATCTAACACTGTAGTTATCATAATGTGATACTGCAATGATGACTTATACAGACCATGAGAGGGAGGCATGTTGGTCTTCTTCTCAAGCATCCTCTTGCATGTTGCATGCCTCTCCCGCCTTCCATCTCAATCTCTCACTCCCTCCCCCTGCTCGGCCTACTTCCTGCCCCCTCAACCCTCTCTCCCTCAACCCTTTCTCCCTCTACCGCCTTCCATCTCAATCTCTCACTCCCTCCCTCTGCTCGGCCTACTTCCTGCCCCCTCAACCCTTTCTCCCTCTACCGCCTTCCATCTCAATCTCTCACTCCCTCCCCCTGCTTGGCCTACTTCCTGCCCCCTCAACCCTTTCTCCCTCTACCGCCTTCCATCTCAATCTCTCACTCCCTCCCCCTGCTTGGCCTACTTCCTGCCCCCTCAACCCTCTCTCCCTCTACCGCCTTCCATCTCAATCTCTCACTCCCTCCCTCTGCTCGGCCTACTTCCTGCCCCCTCAACCCTTTCTCCCTCTACCGCCTTCCATCTCAATCTCTCACTCCCTCCCCCTGCTTGGCCTACTTCCTGCCCCCTCAACCCTTTCTCCCTCTACCGCCTTCCATCTCAATCTCTCACTCCCTCCCCCTGCTTGGCCTACTTCCTGCCCCCTCAACCCTTTCTCCCTCTACCGCCTTCCATCTCAATCTCTCACTCCCTCCCTCTGCTCGGCCTACTTCCTGCCCCCTCAACCCTTTCTCCCTCTACCGCCTTCCATCTCAATCTCTCACTCCCTCCCCCTGCTTGGCCTACTTCCTGCCCCCTCAACCCTTTCTCCCTCTACCGCCTTCCATCTCAATCTCTCACTCCCTCCCCCTGCTTGGCCTACTTCCTGCCCCCTCAACCCTTTCTCCCTCTACCGCCTTCCATCTCAATCTCTCACTCCCTCCCCCTGCTCGGCCTACTTCCTGTCCCCTCAACCCTCTCTCCCTCAACCCTCTCTCCCTCTACCGCCTTCCATCTCAATCTCTCACTCCGTGTGTGTGCTATGTGGTTTACCAATACCATTAGAATGGATTGTATGCTGTATGTGTTTTACCATAAGAATGCATTGTATGTGTTTGAGATGACTCTAAATGCTTGGAAACAAATGAGTATTGAGCTGAAGGCATGGAAATATGTCTGACCTGGACTGACACAGCCACCCACACCATGTCAACACGTCCTGTCGGGACTTAACCTGGACTGACACAGCCACCCACACCATGTCAACATGTCCTGTCGGGACTTAACCTGGACTGACACAGCCACCCACACCATGTCAACACGTCCTGTCGGGACTTAACCTGGACTGACACAGCCACCCACACCATGTCAACATGTCCTGTCGGGACTTAACCTGGACTGACACAGCCACCCACACCATGTCAACATGTCCTGTCGGGACTTAACCTGGACTGACACAGCCACCCACACCATGGCAACACGTCCTGTCGGGACTTAACCTGGACTGACACAGCCACCCACACCATGTCAACATGTCCTGTCGGGACTTAACCTGGACTGACACAGCCACCCACACCATGTCAACATGTCCTGTCGGGACTTAACCTGGACTGACACAGCCACCCACACCATGTCAACATGTCCTGTCGGGACTTAACCTGGACTTGCAGCTTGTTTCAACAGTATCAATGACGGGAATACACTTGGGGTTGTGGGTTGATTTAAAATGGTCCTGTTATTCAAGGGATACTACTGCCGATTAAACAGGTGGTCGACTGTACATGCTCGACAGGCAGTGTTTCTGTGTCAAATAGCAAGGACCTTACACCAACAACAATACACTCAATCAATCCCGGTTTCAGAGATGGCTGTTCTGTTCGGTTGACCCGTAACATACAACTTTATTGTTGTAAAATAAAGGTTTATTTTTAGGATCCTCATCCTATTCACCATCTGCAACCAACAACTGGATCCCAGGTCATCGAATCCTTCTCATTGTGTCCAGTCACAGACAGAGGACCAGGAAATAGAGATGTAGAACACATGGAAACAGAGAGCTGAGGACCAGGAAATAGAGATGTAGAACACATGGAAACAGAGAGCTGAGGACCAGGATATAGAGATGTAGAACACATGGAAACAGAGAGCTGAGGACCAGGATATAGAGCTGTAGAACACATGGAAACAGAGAGCTGAGGACCAGGATATAGAGATGTAGAACACATGGAAACAGAGAGCTGAGGACCAGGAAATAGAGATGTAGAACACATGGAAACAGAGAGCTGAGGACCAGGAAATAGAGATGTAGAACACATGGAAACAGAGAGCTGAGGACCAGGAAATATAGATGTAGAACACATGGAAACAGAGAGCTGAGGACCAGGATATAGAGATGTAGAACACATGGAAACAGAGAGCAGAGGACCAGGAAATGGAGATGTAGAACACATGGAAACAGAGAGCTGAGGACCAGGATATAGAGATGTAGAACACATGGAAACAGAGAGCAGAGGACCAGGAAATAGAGATGTAGAACACATGGAAACAGAGAGCTGAGGACCAGGAAATAGAGATGTAGAACACATGGAAACAGAGAGCTGAGGACCAGGATATAGAGATGTAGAACACATGGAAACAGAGAGCTGAGGACCAGGAAATAGAGATGTAGAACACATGGAAACAGAGAGCTGAGGACCAGGAAATAGAGATGTAGAACACATGGAAACAGAGAGCTGAGGACCAGGAAATAGAGATGTAGAACACATGGAAACAGAGAGCTGAGGACCAGGATATAGAGATGTAGAACACATGGAAACAGAGAGCAGAGGACCAGGATATAGAGATGTAGAACACATGGAAACAGAGAGCAGAGGACCAGGATATAGAGATGTAGAACACATGGAAACAGAGAGCTGAGGACCAGGATATAGAGATGTAGAACACATGGAAACAGAGAGCAGAGGACCAGGAAATAGAGATGTAGAACACATGGAAACAGAGAGCTGAGGACCAGGATATAGAGATGTAGAACACATGGAAACAGAGAGCTGAGGACCAGGAAATAGAGATGTAGAACACATGGAAACAGAGAGCTGAGGACCAGGAAATAGAGATGTAGAACACATGGAAACAGAGAGCTGAGGACCAGGATATAGAGCTGTAGAACACATGGAAACAGAGAGCTGAGGACCAGGATATAGAGATGTAGAACACATGGAAACAGAGAGCTGAGGACCAGGATATAGAGATGTAGAACACATGGAAACAGAGAGCTGAGGACCAGGATATAGAGATGTAGAACACATGGAAACAGAGAGCTGAGGACCAGGAAATGGAGATGTAGAACACATGGAAACAGAGAGCTGAGGACCAGGAAATAGAGATGTAGAACACATGGAAACAGAGAGCTGAGGACCGGGATATAGAGATGTAGAACACATGGAAACAGAGAGCTGAGGACCAGGATATAGAGATGTAGAACATATGGAAACAGAGAGCTGAGGACCAGGAAATAGAGATGTAGAACACATGGAAACAGAGAGCTGAGGACCAGGAAATAGAGATGTAGAACACATGGAAACAGAGAGCTGAGGACCAGGAAATAGAGATGTAGAACACATGGAAACCGAGAGCTGAGGACCAGGAAATAGAGATGTAGAACACATGGAAACAGAGAGCTGAGGACCAGGAAATAGAGATGTAGAACACATGGAAACAGAGAGCTGAGGACCAGGAAATAGAGATGTAGAACACATGGAAACAGAGAGCTGAGGACCAGGATATAGAGCTGTAGAACACATGGAAACAGAGAGCTGAGGACCAGGATATAGAGATGTAGAACACATGGAAACAGAGAGCTGAGGACCAGGATATAGAGATGTAGAACACATGGAAACAGAGAGCTGAGGACCAGGATATAGAGATGTAGAACACATGGAAACAGAGAGCTGAGGACCAGGAAATGGAGATGTAGAACACATGGAAACAGAGAGCTGAGGACCAGGAAATAGAGATGTAGAACACATGGAAACAGAGAGCTGAGGACCAGGATATAGAGATGTAGAACACATGGAAACAGAGAGCTGAGGACCAGGATATAGAGATGTAGAACATATGGAAACAGAGAGCTGAGGACCAGGAAATAGAGATCTAGAACACATGGAAACAGAGAGCTGAGGACCAGGAAATAGAGATGTAGAACACATGGAAACAGAGAGCTGAGGACCAGGAAATAGAGATGTAGAACACATGGAAACCGAGAGCTGTGTAGGTCACATGTTTGGAGTTCAGCCAATCGAACTAATAGGATTATAACTCCAGATAACTCCAGATCTGTCCGTGCTCTAGAGCCTGATTCCTGCTGTTTGGTCGTTGTCATGCCAAACAGTCTGGCCCCCACAGCAATCTCCAAATGGGATCATTCTATCTATGATCACAGTTAACATTTGTCCGGGAAGGTTCAGGGTAGCGAAGTTACACAGTAAATTACAAATTCCCCTGGAAATGATAAAAGGTTTACACATTCTCCTGAAAAATAGTTTAAATGATCTACAGTTATACATCCATCAGATCCGGTCTACTTTGTGAACAGTATGGTTGTGTTACGTTGCTTTATACATTTTTGAATGAATAAATGATTAATCCTTTAATGGGATAATGTCTCTCAACTGTGATGATGCACCTCAGACACAGGTCACACTGAGGTCACACTGAGGTCACACTGTTTTGTCCCCTGTAGCTGTTCCAGTAACCAGTCAGCTGAGCTGTCTGACTCTCATCTATTTGTCCCTCTCTCTTTCTCACCTTCTCTCTTTTCTTGTCATTCCTGCCACACTCGTATCTGAGAAGCGCTTTGTCTTTCGTCATCTCTCTCTCTCTCTCTCTCTCTCTCTCTCTCTCTCTCTCTCTCTCTCGCTCTCTCGCGCTCTCTCTCGCTCTCTCTCGCTCTCTCTATCTCCCTCTCTCTCTCTCTCTCTCTAACTCTCTCTCTCTCTCTCTCTAACTCTCTCTCTCTTTCTGTCTCTCTCTCGCTCTCTCTCTCTCTTTCTGTCTCTCTCTGTCTCTCTGTCTCTCTGTTTCTCTCTCTCTCTGTTTCTCTCTCTCTCTCTCTCTCTCTGTCTCTCTGTTTCTCTCTCTCTCTGTTTCTCTCTCTCTCTGTTTCTCTCTCTCTCTCTCTCTGTCTCTCTCTCTCTCTCTCTCTCTGTCTCTCTCTCTGTCTCTCTCTCTGTCTCTCTGTCTCTCTCATCTCTCTGTCTCTCTCATCTCTCTCTCTCTCCCTCTCTCTCTCATATCTCTCTCTCTCTCTCTCTCTCTCTCTCTCTCTCATCTATCTCTCTCTCTCTCTATCTACACAACATGTCATCATGGCTCTGACATGTATTTCCCCAAATACTCTGTTCTGCCCTGCCCTGCCCTGCCTCTCCTCTCCTCTCCCTCCACTGAATGGGCTCTTTGTTTTGGTTTCTGTGTCTTTTTAACTCTGCACTGTTGGGAATGGCCTCGTAAGTCTGCACCAATACACCAAAAACATTTGATTTGATTTGGTTTATGGCACATACAGTGCCTTCAGAAAGTATTCACACCCCTGGACTTTTTCCACATTTTGTTATGTTACAAGGTGGGATTAGAATGGATTTAATTGTAAAAAATTGTCAGCGATCTACACAAAAATACTCTAATGTGAAAGGGGAAGAAACATTTTAACATTTGTAAAACATTCATGTCCTGCTGAAAGGTGAATTTGTCTCCCAGTGTCTGTTGGAAAGCAGACTGAACCAGGTTTTCCTCTAGGATTTTGCCGGTGCTTAGCTCTATTCAGTTTATTTTTATCCTTGCTGATGACAAGCATACCCATAACATGATCAGCCATGACCATGCTTAAAAATATGAAGAGTGGTACTCAGTGATGTGTAGTTGGATTAGCGTCAAACATAATGCTTTGTATTCTTCCTAATTTGAGTCATTTTACAGTTAGTGAGTGCATACATTTTCATACTTTATTCGTACTGGTCCCCCGTGCGAATCGAACCCACAACCCTGGCGTTGCAAGCGCCATGCTCTACCAACTGAGCTACACGGGACTTAGAAAGTTAATTTCTTTGCCAATTATTTTGCAGTTCTACTTTAGTGCCTTATTGCAAACAGGACGCCTGTTTTTGGAATATTTTCTGTACAGGCTTCCTTCTTTTCACTCTGTCATTTAGGTTAGTATTGTGGAGGAACTACAATGTTGTTGATCCATCCTCAGTTTTCTCCTATCACAGCCATTAAACTCTGTAACTGTTTAAAGTCACCATTGGCCTCATGGTGAAATCCCTGAGCGGTTTCCTTCCTCTCTGGCAACTGAGTTAGGAAGGACGCCTGTATCTTTGTAGTGACTGGGTGTATTGATACACCATCCAAAGTGTACTTAATAACTTCATCATGCTCAAAGGGATATTCAATCTGTTGTTAATTTTATTTTTTTCACCAATTGGTAGATTCTTTGCGAGGCATTGGAAAACCTCCCTGGTCTTTGGAAAACCTCCCTGGTCTTTGGAAAACCTCCCTGGTCTTTGGAAAACCTCCCTGGTCTTTGGAAAACCTCCCTGGTCTTTGGAAAACCTCCCTGGTCTTTGGAAAACCTCCCTGGTCTTTGGAAAACCTCCCTGGTCTTTGGAAAACCTCCCTGGTCTTTGGAAAACCTCCCTGGTCTTTGGAAAACCTCCCTGGTCTTTGGAAAACCTCCCTGGTCTTTGGAAAACCTCCCTGGTCTTTGGAAAACCTCCCTGGTCTTTGGAAAACCTCCCTGGTCATTGGAAAACCTCCCTGGTCATTGGAAAACCTCCCTGGTCTTTGGAAAACCTCCCTGGTCTTTGGAAAACCTCCCTGGTCTTTGTGGTTGAATTTGTTTTTGAAATTCACTGCTCGACTGAGGGACCTTACAGATAATTGTATGTATGTATGACATACAGAGATGAGGTAGTCATTCAAAAATTATGTTAAACACTATTATTGCACAGAGTGAGTCCATGCAACTTATTATTTGACTTGTTAAGCACATTTTTACTCCTGAACTTACTTATGCTTGCCATAACAAAGGGGTTGAATACTTTTTGTCTCAAGACATTTCAGATTTTCATGTTTAAATAATTTGTAAACATTTCTAAAAACATATAATTCCACTTTGACATTATGGGGTATTGTGTGTAGGCCAGTGACACAAAATCTCAATTTAATCCATTTTAAATTCACGCTGTAACACAAAAAGGGAAGGAGAGGGGGAGGGCGTGGGAGAGAGAGATCATTATCACAGCAGAGAGAGAGGGATCACCGTCAGCCAAGCCAGCCCCTCCTCCCTCGCTCTCTGTCAGGGATGTAGATCCTCTCCTTTCCTGTTCTCAGTTTCTCTCTTGCTGAGCACATGTTAAGGTGTCTTGTCTGAGCAGCACCACTGGAGTCATTTCAGATTGTCTAGTTTACTTACTAGTCTCATACGTATATCTCTGTGATTGGGAAGCTCCTCACCGGGCAAGGACGGTAATGGACTAACTGGATTGGTTTATTAACTACAGGAGTCGGGACGGTCTTGTTGTTGTTCTTTACTGTGAGATATTCTGACTCTTCCTGTTTGAGGAAGTGCTTTGGAGCTGACAGGAATAACTAACTGCTTTATATGGAAGAGAGAACAGCTTCTCTACTGCAGAGAATTGGTTCAAAATGTAGCGTCGTCCGAATGCTAATCTGGGATAATATGAAACAACGGGAAGATTTTAACAGAGGCCATCTCTGAAAGACAAGGCACTGCTCTGACGACAATGAGACAGATTTTATACCAAAGACGCACTTAAATTCTGAGCCTTCTAGAAACGGGGAATATATGTATTGGAACACAGAAACACTGCCTGGTGTAGATCGACGTAGTCACAATGGCATCCTGTTGGAGAAGCCAGGTAAGGAGGAGAGCAGCTATGGAGTGAGGGAGGTGGAGGTTCCCTCCTGATGGGAGGTGGAGGTGGAGGTTCCCTCCTGATGGGAGGTGGAGGTTCCCTCCTGATGGGAGGTGGAGGTTCCCTCCTGATGGGAGGTGGAGGTTCCCACCTGATGGGAGGTGGAGGTTCCCTCCTGATGGGAGGTGGAGGTTCCCTCCTGATGGGAGGGGAAGGTTCCCTCCTGATGGGAGGTGGAGGTTCCCACCTGATGGGAGGTGGAGGTGGAGGTTCCCTCCTGATGGGAGGTGGAGGTTCCCTCCTGATGGGAGGTGGAGGTTCCCTCCTGATGGGAGGTGGAGGTTCCCTCCTGATGGGAGGTGGAGGTTCCCTCCTGATGGGAGGTGGAGGTGGAGGTTCCCTCCTGATGGGTGGTGGAGGTTCCCTCCTGATGGGAGGTGGAGGTTCCCTCCTGATGGGAGGTGGAGGTTCCCTCCTGATGGGAGGTGGAGGTTCCCTCCTGATGGGAGGTGGAGGTTCCCTCCTGATGGGAGGTGGAGGTTCCCTCCTGATGGGAGGTGGAGGTTCCCACCTGATGGGAGGTGGAGGTTCCCTCCTGATGGGAGGTGGAGGTGGAGGTTCCCTCCTGATGGGAGGTGGAGGTTCCCTCCTGATGGGAGGTGGAGGTTCCCTCCTGATGGGAGGTGGAGGTTCCCACCTGATGGGAGGTGGAGGTTCCCACCTGATGGGAGGTGGAGGTTCCCTCCTGATGGGAGGTGGAGGTGGAGGTTCCCTCCTGATGGGAGGTGGAGGTTCCCTCCTGATGGGAGGTGGAGGTTCCCTCCTGATGGGAGGTGGAGGTTCCCACCTGATGGGAGGTGGAGGTTCCCACCTGATGGGAGGTGGAGGTTCCCTCCTGATGGGAGGTGGAGGTTCCCTCCTGATGGGAGGTGGAGGTTCTCTCCTGATGGGAGGTGGAGGTTCCCTCCTGATGGGAGGTGGAGGTTCCCTCCTGATGGGAGGTGGAGGTTCCCACCTGATGGGAGGTGGAGGTTCCCTCTTGATGGGAGGTGGAGGTGGAGGTTCCCTCCTGATGGGAGGTGGAGGTTCCCTCCTGATGGGAGGTGGAGGTTCCCTCCTGATGGGAGGTGGAGGTTCCCTCCTGATGGGAGGTGGAGGTTCCCTCCTGATGGGAGGTGGAGGTTCCCTCCTGATGGGAGGTGGAGGTTCCCACCTGATGGGAGGTGGAGGTGGAGGTTCCCTCCTGATGGGAGGTGGAGGTTCCCTCCTGATGGGAGGTGGAGGTTCCCTCCTGATGGGAGGTGGAGGTTCCCTCCTGATGGGAGGTGGAGGTTCCCTCCTGATGGGAGGTGGAGGTTCCCTCCTGATGGGTGGTGGAGGTCCCCTCCTGATGGGAGGTGGAGGTTCCCACCTGATGGGAGGTGGAGGTTCCCTCCTGATGGGAGGTGGAGGTTCCCTCCTGATGGGAGGTGGAGGTTCCCTCCTGATGGGAGGTGGAGGTTCCCACCTGATGGGAGGTGGAGGTTCCCTCCTGATGGGAGGTGGAGGTTCCCTCCTGATGGGAGGTGGAGGTTCCCTCCTGATGGGAGGTGGAGGTTCCCACCTGATGGGAGGTGGAGGTGGAGGTTCCCTCCTGATGGGAGGTGGAGGTGGAGGTTCCCTCCTGATGGGAGGTGGAGGTTCCCTCCTGATGGAAGGTGGAGGTTCCCTCCTGATGGGAGGTGGAGGTTTCCACCTGATGGGAGGTGGAGGTTCCCTCCTGATGGGAGGTGGAGGTTCCCTCCTGATGGGAGGTGGAGGTTCCCTCCTGATGGGAGGTGGAGGTTCCCTCCTGATGGGAGGTGGAAGTTCCCACCTGATGGGAGGTGGAGGTGGAGGTTCCCTCCTGATGGGAGGTGGAGGTTCCCTCCTGATGGGAGGTGGAGGTTCCCTCCTGATGGGAGGTGGAGGTTCCCTCCTGATGGGAGGTAGAGGTTCCCTCCTGATGGGAGGTAGAGGTTCCCTCCTGATGGGAGGTAGAGGTTCCCTCCTGATGGGAGGTAGAGGTTCCCTCCTGATGGGAGGTAGAGGTTCCCTCCTGATGGGAGGTAGAGGTTCCCTCCTGATGGGAGGTAGAGGTTCCCTCCTGATGGGAGGTAGAGGTTCCCTCCTGATGGGAGGTGGAGGTTCCCACCTGATGGGAGGTGGAGGTTCCCTCCTGATGGGAGGTGGAGGTGGAGGTTCCCTCCTGATGGGAGGTGGAGGTTCCCTCCTGATGGGAGGTGGAGGTTCCCTCCTGATGGGAGGTGGAGGTTCCCACCTGATGGGAGGTGGAGGTGGAGGTTCCCTCCTGATGGGAGGTGGAGGTTCCCTCCTGATGGGAGGTGGAGGTTCCCTCCTGATGGGAGGTGGAGGTTCCCACCTGATGGGAGGTGGAGGTTCCCTCCTGATGGGAGGTGGAGGTGGAGGTTCCCTCCTGATGGGAGGTGGAGGTTCCCTCCTGATGGGAGGTGGAGGTTCCCACCTGATGGGAGGTGGAGGTTCCCACCTGATGGGAGGTGGAGGTTCCCTCCTGATGGGAGGTGGAGGTTCCCTCCTGATGGGAGGTGGAGGTTCCCTCCTGATGGGAGGTGGAGGTTCCCACCTGATGGGAGGTGGAGGTTCCCTCCTGATGGGAGGTGGAGGTTCCCACCTGATGGGAGGTGGAGGTTCCCTCCTGATGGGAGGTGGAGGTTCCCACCTGATGGGAGGTGGAGGTTCCCTCCTGATGGGAGGTGGAGGTTCCCTCCTGATGGGAGGTGGAGGTTCCCACCTGATGGGAGGTGGAGGTGGAGGTGGAGGTTCCCTCCTGATGGGAGGTGGAGGTTCCCTCCTGATGGGAGGTGGAGGTTCCCTCCTGATGGGAGGTGGAGGTTCCCACCTGATGGGAGGTGGAGGTTCCCTCCTGATGGGAGGTGGAGGTTCCCTCCTGATGGGAGGTGGAGGTTCCCTCCTGATGGGAGGTGGAGGTTCCCACCTGATGGGAGGTGGAGGTTCCCTCCTGATGGGAGGTGGAGGTTCCCACCTGATGGGAGGTGGAGGTTCCCTCCTGATGGGAGGTGGAGGTGGAGGTTCCCTCCTGATGGGAGGTGGAGGTTCCCTCCTGATGGGAGGTGGAGGTTCCCTCCTGATGGGAGGTGGAGGTTCCCACCTGATGGGAGGTGGAGGTTCCCTCCTGATGGGAGGTGGAGGTTCCCACCTGATGGGAGGTGGAGGTTCCCTCCTGATGGGAGGTGGAGGTGGAGGTGGAGGTGGAGGTTCCCTCCTGATGGGAGGTGGAGGTTCCCTCCTGATGGGAGGTGGAGGTTCCTCCTGATGGGAGGTGGAGGTTCCCACCTGATGGGAGGTGGAGGTTCCCTCCTGATGGGAGGTGGAGGTTCCCTCCTGATGGGAGGTGGAGGTTCCCACCTGATGGGAGGTGGAGGTGGAGGTTCCCTCCTGATGGGAGGTGGAGGTTCCCTCCTGATGGGAGGTGGAGGTTCCCACCTGATGGGAGGTGGAGGTTCCCTCCTGGTGGAGGTGGAGGTTCCCTCCTGATGGGAGGTGGAGGTGGAGGTTCCCTCCTGATGGGAGGTGGAGGTGGAGGTTCCCTCCTGATGGGAGGTGGAGGTTCCCACCTGATGGGAGGTGGAGGTTCCCACCTGATGGGAGGTGGAGGTGGAGGTGGAGGTTCCCTCTGATGGGAGGTGGAGGTTCCCTCCTGATGGGAGGTGGAGGTTCCCTCCTGATGGGAGGTGGAAGTTCCCACCTGATGGGAGGTGGAGGTTCCCTCCTGATGGGAGGTGGAGGTTCCCACCTGATGGGAGGTGGAGGTTCCCTCCTGATGGGAGGTGGAGGTGGAGGTTCCCTCCTGATGGGAGGTGGAGGTGGAGGTTCCCTCCTGATGGGAGGTGGAGGTTCCCTCCTGATGGGAGGTGGAGGTTCCCTCCTGATGGGAGGTGGAGGTTCCCACCTGATGGGAGGTGGAGGTTCCCTCCTGATGGGAGGTGGAGGTTCCCACATGATGGGAGGTGGAGGTTCCCACCTGATGGGAGGTGGAGGTTCCCTCCTGATGGGAGGTGGAGGTTCCCTCCTGATGGGAGGTGGAGGTTCCCTCCTGATGGGAGGTGGAGGTTCCCACCTGATGGGAGGTGGAGGTTCCCTCCTGATGGGAGGTGGAGGTGGAGGTGGAGGTTCCCTCCTGATGGGAGGTGGAGGTTCCCTCCTGATGGGAGGTGGAGGTTCCCACCTGATGGGAGGTGGAGGTTCCCTCCTGATGGGAGGTGGAGGTTCCCTCCTGATGGGAGGTGGAGGTTCCCTCCTGATGGGAGGTGGAGGTTCCCACCTGATGGGAGGTGGAAGTTCCCACCTGATGGGAGGTGGAGGTTCCCACCTGATGGGAGGTGGAGGTGGAGGTTCCCTCCTGATGGGAGGTGGAGGTTCCCTCCTGATGGGAGGTGGAGGTTCCCTCCTGATGGGAGGTGGAGGTTCCCTCCTGATGGGAGGTGGAGGTTCCCTCCTGATGGGAGGTGGAGGTGGAGGTTCCCTCCTGATGGGAGGTGGAGGTTCCCTCCTGATGGGAGGTGGAGGTTCCCTCCTGATGGGAGGTGGAGGTTCCCTCCTGATGGGAGGTGGAGGTTCCCTCCTGATGGGAGGTGGAGGTTCCCTCCTGATGGGAGGTGGAGGTTCCCTCCTGATGGGAGGTGGAGGTTCCCTCCTGATGGAAGGTGGAGGTTCCCTCCTGATGGGATGTGGAGGTTCCCTCCTGATGGGAGGTTCCCTCCTGATGGGAGGTGGAGGTTCCCTCCTGATGGGAGGTGGAGGTTCCCTCCTGATGGGAGGTGGAGGTTCCCTCCTGATGGGAGGTGGAGGTTCCCACCTGATGGGAGGTGGAGGTTCCCACCTGATGGGAGGTGGAGGTTCCCTCCTGATGGGAGGTGGAGGTTCCCTCCTGATGGGAGGTGGAGGTTCCCTCCTGATGGGAGGTGGAGGTTCCCTCCTGATGGGAGGTGGAGGTTCCCTCCTGATGGGAGGTGGAGGTTCCCACCTGATGGGAGGTGGAGGTTCCCACCTGATGGGAGGTGGAGGTTCCCTCCTGATGGGAGGTGGAGGTTCCCTCCTGATGGGAGGTGGAGGTTCCCTCCTGATGGGAGGTGGAGGTTCCCTCCTGATGGGAGGTGGAGGTTCCCTCCTGATGGGAGGTGGAGGTTCCCTCCTGATGGGAGGTGGAGGTTCCCACCTGATGGGAGGTGGAAGTTCCCACCTGATTGGAGGTGGAGGTTCCCACCTGATGGGAGGTGGAGGTGGAGGTTCCCTCCTGATGGGAGGTGGAGGTTCCCTCCTGATGGGAGGTGGAGGTTCCCTCCTGATGGGAGGTGGAGGTTCCCACCTGATGGGAGGTGGAGGTTCCCTCCTGATGGGAGGTGGAGGTTCCCACCTGATGGGAGGTGGAGGTGGAGGTGGAGGTTCCCTCCTGATGGGAGGTGGAGGTTCCCTCCTGATGGGAGGTGGAGGTTCCCTCCTTATGGAAGTTTTGGAGGTTCCCTCCTGATGGGAGGTGGAGGTTCCCTCCTGATGGGAGGTGGAGGTTCCCTCCTGATGGGAGGTGGAGGTTCCCTCCTGATGGGAGGTGGAGGTTCCCTCCTGATGGGAGGTGGAGGTTCCCTCCTGATGGGAGGTGGAGGTTCCCACCTGATGGGAGGTGGCTAGAGGAGGGGGGGGGACTGTGTTGATTCTTCTGTAATGGTGCTGTGTGTGTGTGTGTGTGTGTGTGTGTGTGTGTGTTTATGTGTGTGTGTGTGTTTATGTGTGTGTGTGTGTGTGTGTGTTTATGTACATATCTATAAAGTATTTGTATTATGTGTGTGTGTAGGAGGAGCAGGCTGCCAAGACGAAGGCAGAGAAGATCCGTGTGGCTCTGGAGAAGATCAAGGAGGCCCAGGTTAAAAAGGTGAGTTTACCTGATTGACTCCTACTACATAGAGGGTCAATGTCAATGAAAATATTGATCATCTCTGCTGCTGTAGCTATCACCTGATACACCTGAGATTCACCTGTGAAACATACTTAGATTGTGTTAAAAGTGATGGCAACAGCTTTACCCAGGGGAATGGATAGACCTTGTTTGTACACAAGATGGCTTCACTGGTCTACACAGAGGATTAGTGATGAAGACTTGATGTAACCAGGCTCTGATGCTCTACTCTGTTATAAGGCTCAGGTCACTGCAGCTGGGGTCATAGTGGACACGCAGGACCCCAGGCTCTGTCTCTCCTCTCTCTCTCCGATCTCTCGCTCTACCTCTACCTCTCTCTACCTCTCTCTCTACCTCTCTCTCTACCTCTCTCTCTACCTCACCCTCTCTCTCGCTCCCGCTCTCTCTCCCTCCCTCTCTCTCTCCCTCACTCTCTCTCTCGCTCCCGCTCTCTCTCCCTCCCGCTCTCTGTCCCTCACTCTCTCTACTCTCTCTCTCTACTCCTCTCTCTCTACCTCTCTCTTTCTCTCCCTCTCTCCCTCCCCCACTCCCTCACTCTCTTTCCCTCTCTCACTCTCTACCTCCCACTTTCCCTCTCTCACTCTCTACCTCCTCTACTCTCTCTCTTTCCCTCTCTCCCTTTACCTCTCTCCCTCCCTCACTCTCTTCCTGTCTGCCTCCTCTACTCTCTCTCTATCTCTCTCTCTCTCTCTGCCACTGTGTAATGTGATGGCAGAACAATCCAGAGTGAAGGCCAAATATGAGCTGGTGGATTAGTGTCTGCTCTCCGTGTGTGTGTGTGTGTGTGTGTGTGTGTGTGTGGTGCCCTTAGAGATTAGGGAGGACAAAAACATGTTTTAAGAGCATGGCCTTATTTCTATTACAGTGTATTGGATGATGTCATTCATATTCCATTCACCCAGCTCACTGTAACATCCATAGGTTTAGGTTGCCCTATACCCATCATGGGGTTGCTACAACCAACAAATTAAAGTTTATAATGCAGGTGCACAGGTCGGGATACATTTTTTAGTAATCAAGGTGACAGACAGTGACACATTCAATACCGCGTTACACAGTCTTGCCTGCCTCTAGCTGATCTGGGGTGTAATCATTAGTCCTCTCTTGCCTGCCTCTAGCTGATCTGGGGTGTAATCATTAGTCCAAATGGAACGTTTCTATTGGACACATTCAGGTAGGTCCCTCATTGTTTTGTTTCATTTAAGAAACGTTTTGTAAAATAATCGGTGGAATGAATACACACCTGATCACCTGCGCACACAGTTCACTTTCATAACAGCCACGTACAGCATCATCACTTTCATAGCAGCCACATACAAACAGCATGATCACTTTCATAGCAGCCACGTACAGCATCATCACTTGGCTCGTTGTATTCCTACTCGCATCTCCTCTCACCTTTTCCCTTCGCTTCAATGCACAACACAACAGCTGTCTGTGATCAGGCGCAAAAACCTCTCCAAGCCATTAAGCCAAACCTTCATACCATAACCGCTAACCTCTCCAAGCCAAACCTTCATACCATAACCGCTAACCTCAACACAGCCTACATCATTGTCACCATATTAACGTTATCATTAACAAACTAGAACTAACGTGTTAGTAAACCCACAATCCAATCCATGTGTAGCAAGCTAGCAGTTACACCGGCGGGCCCTGGTGGCAATAAATGAATAAACCTGAACTTGGAGGAGTTGGTGTGTTGGATAGCCTTAGCCAGCTAGCTAACATAAATAGCATTCATCTCTGTTTGAGTCAGGTTGTTGAGTAGGCTAAATTAGCTGCATTTGTTAAATGAAAGGTAAACTAAGAAAATACAAAATAAATTACAATGAAATATAGCACTCTATGCTGCTTCTCCTTTATTTGTTGAAAACTGTTCAACTATTGTCTTTCTCTCTCTTTGAGTCAACTACTCACCACATGTTATGCACTGCAGTGCTAGCTAGCTGTAACTTATGCCTTAGTATTTATTATGGATCCCCAAGGCAGCAGCTACTCTTCCTGGGGTCCAGCAAAATTAAGGCAGTTCATACTATTTTAAAAACATTACAATACATTCACAGATTTCACAACACACTGTGTTCCCTCAGGCCCCTACCACATACAGTGGGGAGAACAAGTATTTGATACACTGCCGATTTTGCAGGTTTTCCTACTTACAAAGCATGTAGAGGTCTGTCATTTTTATCATAGGTACACTTCAACTGTGAGAGACGGAATCTAAAACAAAAATCCAGAAAAATCACATTGTATGATTTTTAAGTAATTAATTTGCATTTTATTGCATGCCATAAGTATTTGATCACCTACCAACCAGTAAGAATTCCGGCTCTCACAGACCTGTTCGTTTTTCTTTAAGAAGCCCTCCTGTTCTCCACTCATTACCTGTATTAACTGCACCTGTTTGAACTCGTTACCTGTATAAAAGACACCTGTCCACACACTCAATCAAACAGACTCCAACCTCTCCACAATGGCCAAGACCAGAGAGCTGTGTAAGGACATCAGGGATAAAATTGTAGACCTGCACAAGGCTGGGATGGGCTACAGGACAATAGGCAAGCAGCTTGGTGAGAAAGCAACAACTGTTGGTGCAATTATTAGAAAATGGAAGAAGTTCAAGATGACGGTCAATCACCCTCGGTCTGGGGCTCCATGCAAGATCTCACCTCGTGGGGCATCAATGATCATGAGGAAGGTGAGGGATCAGCCCAGAACTACACGGCAGGACCTGGTCAATGACCTGAAGAGAGCTGGAACCACAGGATCAAAGAAAACCATTAGTAACACACTACGCCGTCATGGATTAAAATCCTGCAGCGCACGCAAGGTCCCCCTGCTCAAGCCAGCGCATGTCCAGGCCCGTCTTAAGTTTGCCAATGACCATCTGGATGATCCAGAGGAGGAATGGGAGAAGGTCATGTGGTCTGATGAGACAAAAATAGAGCTTTTTGGTCTAAACTCCACTCGCCGTGTTTGGAGGAAGAAGGATGAGTACAACCCCAAGAACACCATCCCAACCGTGAAGCATGGAGGTGGAAACATCATTCTTTGGGGATGCTTTTCTGCAAAGGGGACAGGATGACTGCACCGTATTGAGGGGAGGATGGATGGGGCCATGTATCGCGAGATCTTGGCAAAAAACCTCCTTCCCTCAGTAAGAGCATTGAAGATGGGTCGTGGCTGGGTCTTCCAGCATGACAACGACCCGAAACACACAGCCAGGGCAACTAAGGAGTGGCTCCGTAAGAAGCATCTCAAGGTCCTGGAGTGGCCTAGCCAGTCTCCAGACCTGAACCCAATAGAAAATCTTTGGAGGGAGCTGAAAGTCCGTATTGCCCAGCGACAGCCCCGAAACCTGAAGGATCTGGAGAAGGTCTGTATGGAGGAGTGGGCCAAAATCCCTGCTGCAGTGTGTGCAAACCTGGTCAAGACCTACAGGAAACGTATGATCTCTGTAATTGCAAACAAAGGTTTCTGTACCAAATATTAAGTTCTGCTTTTCTGATGTATCAAATACTTATGTCATGCAATAAAATGCAAATTAATTACTTAAAAATCATACAATGTGATTTTCTGGATTTTTGAATTACAGACCTCTACATGCTTTGTAAGTAGGAAAACCTGCAAAATCGGCAGTGTATCAAATACTTGTTCTCCCCACTGTATCTACAATACAAAATTCTATGTGTACGTGTGTGTATAGTGCGTATGTTATCGTGTGTGTGTATGCAGGTGTCTGTGCCTATGTTTGTGTTGCTTCACAGTCCCCACTGTTCCATAAGGTGTATTTTTATCTGTTTTTTAAATCTAATTTTACTGCTTGCATCAGTTACTTGATGTGGAATAGAGTTCCATGTAGTCATGGCTCTATGTAGTACTGTGGGCCTCACATAGTCTGTTCTGGACTTGGGGACTGTGAAGAGACCTCTGGTGGCATGTCTTGTGAGGTACGCATGGGTGTCCGAGCTGTTGCCAGTAGTTCAAACAGACAGCTCTGTCTATTCAACATGTCAATACCTCTCACAAACACAAGCAGTGATGAAGTCAATCTCTCATCCACTTTGAGCCAGGAGAGATTGACATGCATATTATTGTTAGCTCTCTGTGTACATCCAAGGGCCAGCCGAGCCAATTGCAATTTTCCTAAGTCCCTCTTTGTGGCACCTGACCACACGACTGAACAGTAGTCCAGGTGCGACAAAACTAGGGCCTGTAGGACCTGCCTTGTTGATAGTGCTGTTAAGAAGGTAGAGCAGCGCTTTATTATGGACATACTTCTCCCCATCTTAGCTACTGTTGTATCAATATGTTTTGACCAAGACAGTTTACAATCCAGGGTTACTCCAAGCTGTTTAGTCACCTCAACTTGCTCAATTACCACATTATTTATTAAAATATTTAGTTGAGGTTTAGTGAATGATTTGTCCCAAATACAATGCTTTTAGTTTTTGAAATATTTAGGACTAACTTATTCCTTGCCACCCACTCTGAAACTAACTGTTGCTCTTTGTTAAGTGTTGCAGTCATTTCAGTCGCTGTATTTTTTATTTTTTTGTTATTTCACCTTTATTTAACCAGGTAAGCCAGTTGAGAACAAGTTCTCATTTACAACTGCGACCTGGCCAAGATAAAGCAAAGCAGTGCGATAAAAACAACAACACAGAGTTACATATGGGGTAAAAAAACATAAAGTCAAAAAATACAACAGAAAATATATATACAGTGTGTGCAAATGTAGCAAGTTATGGAGGTAAGGCAATAAATAGGCTATAGTGCAAAATAATTACAATTAGTATTAACACTGGAATGCTAGATGTGCAAGAGATTATGTGCAAATAGAGATACTGGGGTGCAAAAGAGCAAAATAAATAACAATATAGGGATGAGGTAGTTGGGTGGGCTAATTTCAGGCTGTGTACAGGTGCAGTGATCGGTAAGGTGCTCTGACAACTGATGCTTAAAGTTAGTGAGGGAGATAAGAGTCTCCAGCTTCAGAGATTTTTGCAATTTGTTCCAGTCATTGGCAGCAGAGAACTGGAAGGAATGGCGGCCAAAGGAGGTGTTGGCTTTGGGAATGACCAGTGAGATATACCTGCTGGAGCGTGTATAGTGTTGAGTCATCCGCATACATAGACACACTTGCTTTACTCAAAGCCAGTGGCATGTCATTAGTAAAGATTGAAAAAAGTAATGGGCCTAGACAGCTGCCCTGGGGAATTCCTGATTCTACCTGGATTATGTTGGAGGCTTCCATTAAAGAACACCCTCTGTGTTCTGTTAGACAGGTAACTCTTTATCCACATTATAGCAGGGGGTGTAAAGCCATAACACAAGTTTTTCCATCAACAGATTATGATCGATAAAGTCAAAAGCCACACTGAAGTCTAACAAAACAGCCCCCACAATCTTTTTATCATCAATTTCTCTCAGCCAATCATCAGTCATTTGTGTAAGTGCTGTGCTTGTTGAATGTCCTTCTCTATAAGCGTGCTGAAAGTCTGTTGTCAATTTGTTTACAGTAAAATAGCATTGTATCTGGTCAAACACAATTTTTTCCAAAAGTTTACTAAGGGTTGGTAACAGGCTGATTGGTCGGCTATTCGAGCCAGTAAAGGGGGCTTTACTATTCTTAGGTAGCGGAATGACTTTAGCTTCCCTCCAGGCCTGAGGGCACACACTTTCTAGTAGGCTTAAATTGAAAATATGGCAAATAGGAGTGGCAATATCGTCCGCTATTATCCTCAACAATTTTCCATCCAAGTTGTCAGACCTCGGTGGCTTGTCATTGTTGACAGACAACAATAATGTTTTCACCTCTTCCACACTCACTTTACGGAATTCAAAATTATAATGCTTGTCTTTCATAATTTGGTCAGATATACTTGGATGTATAGTGTCAGCGTTTGTTGCTGGCATGTCATTCCTACGTTTGCTAATCTTGCCAATGAAACAATTATTAAAGTAGTTGGCAATATCAGTTAGTTTTGTGATGAATGAGCCATCTGATTCAATGAATGATGGAGCTGAGTTTGCCTTTTTTCCCAAAATGTCATTTAAGGTGCTCCAAAGCTTTTTATTATCATTCTTTATGTCATTTATCTTTATTTCATAGTGTAGTTTCTTCTCCTTTTTATTCAGTTTAGTCACGATTTCTCAATTTGCAATACGTTTGCCAATCGGTTGTGCAGCCAGACTTATTTGCCATTCCTTTTGCCTCATCCCTCTCAACCATACACAGGGATTTAACAGTTTTTACAGTCATTTTCTTAATGGGTGTATGCTTATTAGTCACTGGAATAAGCAATTTCATAAATGTGTCAAGTGCAGCGTCTGTTTGCTCCTCATTACACACCACGGACCAACATATATTCTTTACATCAACAACATTGGAATCACTACAACATTTATTTTATGACCTCTTATACACTATATTAGGCCCAACCTTTGGAACTTTGGCTTTCCTAGATATGGCTACTATATTGTGATCACTACGTCCAATGGATTTGGATACTGCTTTCAAGCAAATTTCTGCAGCATTAGTAAAGATGTGATCAATACATGTTGATGATTTCATTCCTGTGCTGTTTGTAACTACCCTGGTAGGTTGACTGATAACCTGAACCAGGTTGTAGGCACTGGTTACAGTTTGAAGCTTTTTATTGAGTGGGCAGCTTGATGAAAGCCAGTCAATATTTAAATCACCCAGAAAATATACCTCTCTGTTTATCACATACATTATCAAGCATTTCACACGTTATCCAGATACTGACTTTTAGCACTTGGTGGTCTATAGAAGCTTCCCACCAGAATGGGCTTTAGGTGAGGCAGATGAACCTGATTCATTCTGCTCCTTTGATTGGATGGACAAGATGTTAGTTTATACTGCAAGAGCTCTGATAGGTTGGAGGACGTCCTCTGGAAGTCGTCATAATTACTGTGTTAGTATATGGAAGGGGCTGACAACCATGAGGCTCCTAGGTTTTGTACCCAGAGGAGGACGGAAAATAGCAGTCCTCCGGCTACACCATGGTGCTTCCCTAGAGGGTGCTGTTGAGGCTGCTGTAGATCAGGGGTTCCCCTTCCAGCTTTGGGGAACTAAATTAAACTAGACAGTCGGGGAAAATCTAAAATTCCAAAAATCATGGCATTGATTTTTGTTATGTTTCAGTCACTCAGATAGTCATTGTGTCCCCGCACACTGACTATGCAACGGTACCCCCCTGTATATATAGCCTCCCTACTGTCACTTTATTCTATTGTATATATAGCCTCCCTACTGTCACTTTATTTTTTACTTCTGCTCTTTTTTTCTCAACACTTTTTTGTTGTTGTTTTATTCTTACTTTTTTGTTTAAAATAAATGCACTGTTGGTTAAGGGCTGTAAGTAAGCATTTCACTGTAATGTCTGCACCTGTTGTATTCGGCGCATGTGACCAATAAAATTTGATTTGATTTGATTCAGAGACTGTGCCCATTAGTCACGCCCATTACAACACCCCCACCACACTCGCCACCTGAGCCCCATTTTGTAAACAGCATGATCATTACACAGGTGCACCTTGTGCTGGGGACAATAAATGGCCACTCTAAAAATGTGCAGTTTTGTCACACAACACAATGCCACAGATGTCTCAAGTTTTGAGGGAGCGTGCAATTGGCATGCTGACTGCAGGAATGTCCACCAGAGCTGTTGCCAGAGAATTTAATGTTAATTTCTCTACCATAAGCCGCCTCCCAACGTCGTTTTAGATGATTTAGCAGTACGTCCAGCGTGTAACCACGCCAACCCAGGACCTCCACATCTGACTTCTTCACCTGCGGCATCGTCTGAGACCAGTCAACTGATGAAACTGTGGGTTTTGCACAACCAAAGAATGTCTAGACAAACTGTCAGAAACTGTCTCAGGGAAGCTCAGCTGCGTGCTCGTCGTCCTCACCAGGGTCTTGACCTGACGGCAGTTTGGCGTCGTAATCGACTTCAGTGGGCAAATGCTCACCTTCGATGGCCACTGGCACGCTGGAGATGTGTACTCTTCACAGATGAATCGCAGTTTCAACTGTACCGGGCAGATGGCAGACAGTGTGTATGGTGTCGTGTGGGCGAGTGGTTTGCTGATGTCAACATTGTGAACAGAGTGCCCCATGGTGGTGGGGTTATGGTATGGGCAGGCATAAGCTATGGGCAACATACACAATTGCATTTCATCAATGGCAATTTGATTGCACAGAGATACCGTGACGAGATCCTGGTGCCATTCATCCTCCGCCATCACCTCATGTTTCAGCATGATAATGCACGGCCCCATGTCGCAAGGATCTGTCTGTACACAATTCCTGCAAGCTGGAAATGTCCCAGTTCTTCCATGGCCTGCATACTCACCAGACATGTCACCCTTTAAGCATGTTTGGGATGCTCTGGATCAACGTGTACGACAGCGTGTTCCAGGTCTGCCAATATCCAGCAACTTCACACAACCATTGAAGAGGAGTGGGACAACATTCCACAGGCCAATATCAACAGCCTGATTAACTCTATGCGAAGGAGATGTGTTGCACTGCATGAGACAAATGGTGGTCACACCAGATACTGACTGGTTTTCTGCGACTAACAGATGCATATCTGTATTCCGAGTCATGTGAAATCCATAAATTAGGGCCTAATTTATTTATTTAAATTGACTGATTTCCTTATGTGAACTGTAACTCAGTAAAATCTTTGAAATTGTTGCATGATGTATTTATATTTTTGTTCAGTGTATATGATTACATGGTCCTCTGTAGCTCAATTGGTAGAGCATGGCGCTTGTAACGCCAGGGTAGTGGGTTCGATCCCCGGGACCACCCATACGTAAAAATGTATGCACGCATGACTGTAAGTCGCTTTGGATAAAAGTGTCTGCTAAATGGCATATTATTATTATTATTATTATTATTATTATTATTATTATTATTATTATTATTATTATGGTTGTTGGTACCATCAATTAAACACACACACACACACAGTTGTTTGTACCATAGATGTAATCATTTGAATCATATTTTAACACCTAACAAACACTTTGTATTTTTTAAAACTTTTTAAATCAGGCCCTGTTCTTACCTCATATCCCATAATGCCTTGCATTCTGCCTGGGAAGAAAACACTTCAATTTGCATCAACTTGCCATTGGCTCAACCATTGGCTCAACTTACGCAATTGCCATTTGCTCGGCTTAACCCACACAGCCACAAGGATGCACTTTCATGCTAGGTTTAGGACCTCATATTGCAATTTATAGAGATCCCAACTGATGTATAAAACAATCTTTAAATTATCTACTTTGGTTTAGAAACCTCTAACACAATAAATTAATATGACTTGATGAAAATCTGTTTTTTTGACCGACTGTATCTTGCTTACCACGTTTTGTTCCTTCAGATGAAACGATGACCTCTTCCTAAATATTTGGTGAACTTACCCCACTCTCCCCTAATACTCAGAATGGGGAAGGGTGGTCAGGGACTTACCCCACTCTCCCCTAATACTCAGAATGGGGAAGGGTGGTCAGGGACTTACCCCACTCTCCCCTAATACTCAGAATGGGGAAGGGTGGTCAGGAACTTACCCCACTCTCCCCTAATACTCAGAATGGGGAAGGGTGGTCAGGAACTTACCCCACTCTCCCCTAATACTCAGAATGGGGAAGGGTGGTGAGGGAGTTTCTGTCAGTTATGTAGGTTCTTTCATATCCCCTCCCTGATCCGATCCTTCTGTAGAGTGGATTTGAGATCCAGTGTCCTATGTGCGGTAGAGTGAGGTCAGTAGAGGTTATGAGGGGCCTCGGGGAGATCCAGTGTCCTAGGTGCGGGATAGTGAGGTCAGTAGAGGTTATGAGGGGCCTCGGGGAGATCCAGTGTCCTATGTGCGGTAGAGTGAGGTCAGTAGAGGTTATGAGGGGCCTCGGGGAGATCCAGTGTCCTAGGTGCGGGATAGTGAGGTCAGTAGAGGTTATGAGGGGCCTCGGGGAGATCCAGTGTCCTAGGTGCGGGATAGTGAGGTCAGTAGAGGTTATGAGGGGCCTCGGGGAGATCCAGTGTCCTATGTGCGGGATAGTGAGGTCAGTAGAGGTTATGAGGGGCCTCGGGGAGATCCAGTGTCCTATGTGCGGGATAGTGAGGTCAGTAGAGGTTATGAGGGGCCTCGGGGAGATCCAGTGTCCTATGTGCGGGATAGTGAGGTCAGTAGAGGTTATGAGGGGCCTCGGGGAGATCCAGTGTCCTATGTGCGGTAGAGTGAGGTCAGTAGAGGTTATGAGGGGCCTCGGGGAGATCCAGTGTCCTATGTGCGGGATAGTGAGGTCAGTAGAGGTTATGAGGGGCCTCGGGGAGATCCAGTGCTCTAGGTGCGGTAGAGTGAGGTCAGTAGAGGTTATGAGGGGCCTCGGGGAGATCCAGTGTCCTATGTGCGGGATAGTGAGGTCAGTAGAGGTTATGAGGGGCCTCGGGGAGATCCAGTGTCCTATGTGCGGGATAGTGAGGTCAGTAGATTATGAGGGGCCTCGGGGAGCGTTTAATACAGCAAATGATCACTAATGTTGCTGAAATGTTTCAAATCACAACTGTTTGACTTCATGTGAGCAACACCTTTTCAGACTGTGTTTCTGCATATTTCCACATTCAAGAGCATTAATACACAAAATGGTATGTTATCCAGATGTGATCAGTATGTGATGTAAAGGGAAACTGCTGTCCTTTCCTGTGTGTGGTTCCTTGTAGCTAATGCTTTCATTCTACTGGACATAAGGAGTCTGATGTGACCATCACTCCTGTGAAGACATCCTGTCTCTGTGTCCCTTGTCCTCTGGCTGGTGATCTCCTGTGAAGACATCCTGTCTCTGTGTCCCTTGTCCTCTGGCTGGTGATCTCCTGTGAAGACATCCTGTCTCTGTGTCCCTTGTCCTCTGGCTGGTGATCTCCTGTGAAGACAACCTGTCTCCGTGTCCCTTGTCCTCTGGCTGCTTATCAGACATTGTATATTTTCTATCATTCCAGAATATGAATCTAACCCTTCCTGTGTCTCCTCTCCTCTCTAGCTGGTGATCAGAGTGCACCTGTCAGATGAGAGCTCTAAGACCATGATGGTGGACGAAAGACAGACTGTCAGACAGGTTCTGGACAGCTTGTTGGACAAGTCCCACTGTGGCTACAGCCCTGACTGGTCCCTGGTGGAGACCATCAACGAACTGCAGATGGGTAAGGAGAAAACACACACACACACACACACACACACACACACTGTGGACACTGCTCCGACTGCAGATGGAAAGGTGCCTCAAGGCTGGAGCGATGACACACACATTCTTTATATAATTTCCCAGTTGATTTTCTGAAATGCCAAAAGGATTACCAGCCACTGCAATCCTCATGTGGCTGTGGGGAGGGGGGGGGAACCACAACAGGGATGAAAAGATTGAACTCAATTGCTTAGAATATGAGGCAGGGTATTGAAAGCCATTGACATTCTGCAGCAGAGAGGGTTAGTGGCTGTTGAGAGGGGCTGTTAGTAATATGGACCACCCTCCCTCCTCTCCTGTGTCTGGTGGTGTGGTCTGCTGTCATCAGAGAGGGTTGGTCACCGTTGGGAGGGGCTGTTAGTAATATGTGGTCAACTGTCATCACAGTGCAGCAGAGAGAGTTGGTCGCCGTTGGGAGGGGCTGTTAGTAATATGGACCACCCTCCCTCCTCTCCTGTGTCTGGTGGTGTGGTCTGCTGTCATCAGAGAGGGTTGGTCACCGTTGGGAGGGGCTGTTAGTAATATGGACCACCCTCCCTCCTCTCCTGTGTCTGGTGGTGTGGTCTGCTGTCATCAGAGAGGGTTAGTGGCTGTTGGGAGGGGCTGTTAGTAATATGGACCACCCTCCCTCCTCTCCTGTGTCTGGTGGTGTGGTCTGCTGTCATCAGAGAGGGTTAGTGGCTGTTGGGAGGGGCTGTTAGTAATATGGACCACCCTCCCTCCTCTCCTGTGTCTGGTGGTGTGGTCTGCTGTCATCAGAGAGGGTTGGTCACCGTTGGGAGGGGCTGTTAGTAATATGGACCACCCTCCCTCCTCTCCTGTGTCTGGTGGTGTGGTCTGCTGTCATCAGAGAGGGTTGGTCACCGTTGGGAGGGGCTGTTAGTAATATGGACCACCCTCCCTCCTCTCCTGTGTCTGGTGGTGTGGTCTGCTGTCATCAGAGAGGGTTGGTCACCGTTGGGAGGGGCTGTTAGTAATATGGACCACCCTCCCTCCTCTCCTGTGTCTGGTGGTGTGGTCTGCTGTCATCAGAGAGGGTTAGTGGCTGTTGGGAGGGACTGTTAGTAATATGGACCACCCTCCCTCCTCTCCTGTGTCTGGTGGTGTGGTCTGCTGTCATCAGAGAGGGTTGGTCACCGTTGGGAGGGGCTGTTAGTAATATGGACCACCCTCCCTCCTCTCCTGTGTCTGGTGGTGTGGTCTGCTGTCATCAGAGAGGGTTGGTCACCGTTGGGAGGGGCTGTTAGTAATATGGACCACCCTCCCTCCTCTCCTGTGTCTGGTGGTGTGGTCTGCTGTCATCAGAGAGGGTTGGTCACCGTTGGGAGGGGCTGTTAGTAATATGTGGTCTACTGTCATCACAGTGCAGCAGAATGCAGCCTCACTGAACACACAGCTCTGCCTCAGTCTATGTAGGTCCAGAGCGATCATGCATGTGACCTAACCTATATCTCCAGGGCGTTCTCTGACTGGCCAAGCTGGGCCAGCCTCTTAACTCAATTTAAGGGCTTTATTGGCATGGGAAACGTATGTTAACATTGCCAAAGCAAGTGAGGTAGATAATAAACAAAAGTGAAATAAACAATAAATATTAACAGTAAACATTACACTCAGAAGTTCCAAAAGAATAAAGACATTTCAAATGTCATATTATGTCTATATACAGTGTTGTAACAATGTGCAAATAGTTAAAGTACAAATGGGAAAATAAATCAACATAAATATGGGTTGTATTTACAATGGTGTTTGTTCTTCACTGGTTCTTTGTGGATCTGTTTAATCTGAGGGAAATATGTGTCTCTATGGTCATACATTTTCTCTCTCCTCTCTCTGTCTCTCTCTCTCTCTCTCCTCTCTCTGTGTGTCTCTCTCTCTCTCTCTCTCTCTCTCTCTCTCTGTCTCTCTCTCTCTCTCTCTCTCTCTCTCTGTCTCTCTCTCTCTCTCTGTCTCTCTCTCTCTCTCTCTGTCTCTCTCTGTCTCTCTCTCTCTCTGTCTCTCTCTCTCTCTCTCTCTCTCTCTCTCTGTGTCTGTCTCTCTCTCTCTCTCTCTGTCTCTCTCTCTCTCTCTCTGTGTCTGTCTCTCTCTCTCTCTCTGTCTCTCTCTCTCTGTGTCTCTCTCTCTCTCTCTCTCTCTCTCTCTCTCTCTGTGTCTGTCTCTCTCTCTCTGTCTCTCTCTCTCTCTGTCTCTCTCTCTCTCTGTGTCTGTCTCTCTCTCTCTGTCTCTGTCTCTCTCTCCTCTCTCTGTGTGTCTGTCTCTCTCTCTATCTTTCTCCTCTGTCTCTCCTCTCTCTGCGTGTCTCTCTCCTCTCTAATAATATAATAACATCTCTAAATAATAATAATTGCCCGGTGCTGTCTAAATCCACCATTTTAGGCTGCCAACACTCAAGTCTCCATGGCTTAATGTTGATGACAATGGCTTCCACCCCTACATACCAGGGTTCAAATCCTACCTTTGGCAAAATAATTTATCAGACCTGTTTACTGCTTTTCTTTATTCAACCATTTATGAATATAAATTAAATTGACTGTTGGGTTTAAGGTTTATTTAGTCTGGGACAAGGCAGCACGTCCAGTGAACAGGTCAGGGTTCCATAGCCGCAGGCAGAACAGCAGAAACTGGAGCAGCAGCATGACCAGGTGGACTGGGGACAGCCAGGAGTCATCAGGCCAGGTAGTCCTGAGGCATGGTCCTAGGGCTCAGGTCCTCCGGTGGTGATAAGTCTATCTCTCCTTCTAACTTCCCTCCAGAGCGTATCTTTGAGGACCATGAGAACCTGACCATGAGAACCTGGTGGACGGCCTTCTGAACTGGACCAGAGACAGCCAGAACAGACTGATGTTCATAGAACGCATCGAGAAGTACGCCCTCTTCAAGAACCCACAGGTACGACAGACAACCACTGCATTATTGTTATAGAGGCCTACTGACGTGGGTAGTTCTGACGTGGGTAGTTCTGACGTGGGTAGTTGTGACGTGGGTAGTTGTGACGTGGGTAGTTGTGACGTGGGTAGTTGTGACGTGGGTAGTTGTGACGTGGGTAGTTGTGACGTGGGTAGTTCTGACGTGGGTAGTTGTGACGTGGGTAGTTGTGACGTGGGTAGTTGTGACGTGGGTAGTTCTGACGTGGGTAGTTGCATTCCTGGATGCTGATTAGCTGAAACTGCATTCCAACCATTTGAATAATCAATTCCCGATATACTACAGATAAGCCTTCTCACCTGAGTTACAATCAATTGATGCAGATTATACAATTGATGCAGATTATACAACAATGCAGATTATACAACCAATGCAGATTATACAATTGATGCAGATTATACAACCAATGCAGATTATACAATTGATGCAGATTATACAACCAATGCAGAAATGCACTGACTGAGGCTGAGCTGCCTTAAATAAAACGGTTTCACCAAAATGGATACCCACAGTAGTATCAGTCAGCTACCCCCCCCCTCCCCCCAGCGTGTCCTTCAGATCCAGGTCAGTATGTTGTAGATGGTGATGCTATGAATAATAGATTAGGAATGAGACTGGGAGCTGGTGAGCATGGCTGTGTCCTTGGTGAACAGTCGATTTTAGTTTTACTGAAAGTGACTGTTCTCTAATACGATGTTAAAGGGATAGTTCAGCTAAATTCCATATTTAGATATTTGTTTCTTTACTGTGAAAGCAGTCTATGGACAAAGACAGACTGCAATACATTTTTGGTTTTGTTCAACTTTACTGTCATACCCTGATTGACCTTTCCCTGCCTCCTTTCCCTCACCTGGAAATTCACAGAACTATTTGTTGGGGCGGAAGGAGACGTGTGAGATGGCAGACCGGAACAAGGAGGCTCTACTAGAGGTATGATATGCAGCCTCATCACTCCTTCATAACACCTCACCAGAACACCTCACCAGAACACCTCACCAGAACACCCAACGAGATGACAAGTTAACTTATTCAGGCATTTCAGACTGTTATGTTGTAACTGTTACCTTGCGTTAATATCTACTATGGTGATGCTGAGGTGTGTGTGTTAATATCTACTATGGTGATGCTGAGGTGTGTGTGTTAATATCTACTATGGTGATGCTGAGGTGTGTGTTAATATCTACTATGGTAATGCTGAGGTGTGCGTTAATATCTACTATGGTGATGCTGAGGTGTGTGTTAATATCTACTATGGTGATGCTGAGGTGTGTGTTAATATCTACTATGGTGATGCTGAGGTGTGTGTTAATATCTACTGTGGTGATGCTGAGGTGTGTGTTAATATCTACTGTGGTGATGCTGAGGTGTGTGTTAATATCTACTATGGTGATGCTGAGGTGTGTGTTAATATATACTGTGGTGATGCTGAGGTGTGTGTTAATATCTACTGTGGTGATGCTGAGGTGTGTGTTAATATCTACTATGGTGATGCTGAGGTGTGCATTAATATCTACTATGGTGATGCTGAGGTGTGTGTTAATATCTACTGTGGTGATGCTGATGTGTGCGTTAATATCTACTATGGTGATGCTGAGGTGTGTGTTAATATCTACTATGGTGATGCTGAGGTGTGCATTAATATCTACTATAGTGATGCTGAGGTGTGTGTTAATATCTACTATGGTGATGCTGAGGTGTGTGTTAATATCTACTATGGTGATGCTGAAGTGTGTGTTAATATCTACTATGGTGATGCTGAGGTGTGTGTTAATATCTACTATGGTGATGCTGAGGTGTGTGTTAATATCTACTGTGGTGATGCTGAGGTGTGTGTTAATATCTACTATGGTGATGCTGAGGTGTGCGTTAATATCTACTATGGTGATGCTGAGGTGTGTGTTAATATCTACTATGGTGATGCTGAGGTGTGCGTTAATATCTACTATGGTGATGCTGAGGTGTGTGTTAATATCTACTATGGTGATGCTGAGGTGTGTGTTAATATCTACTATGGTGATGCTGAGGTGTGTGTTAATATCTACTGTGGTGATGCTGAGGTGTGTGTTAGTATCTACTGTGGTGATGCTGAGGTGTGTGTTAATATCTACTGTGGTGATGCTGAGGTGTGTGCTCTCCTCGGCAGGAATGTTTTTGTGGCAGCTCTGTCTCTGTGCCTGAGATGGAGGGTGTACTCTGGCTGAAGGAGGATGGGAGGAAGAGCTGGAAGAAGAGATACTTCCTGCTCAGAGCCTCGGGGATCTACTATGTACCTAAAGGAAAGGCCAAGGTACGTCTCTGGAACACACTGATGATGATGATGATAGTAGTAGTAGTAGTAGTAGCAGTAGTAGCAGTAGTAGTAGTAGTAGTAGTAGTAGTAGTAGTAGCAGTAGTAGTAGCAGTAGTAGTAGTAGTAGTAGTAGTAGCAGTAGTAGCAGTAGTAGTAGCAGTAGTAGTAGTAGTAGTAGTAGTAGCAGTAGCAGTAGTAGTAGTAGTAGTAGTAGTAGCAGTAGCAGTAGTAGTAGCAGTAGTAGTAGTAGTAGTAAAAGTAGTAGTAGTAGTAGTAGTATTTAGTCTTTATTTTATTTTTATTTTATTTTTTATGACATCAATTGGCTCCCAAACGTCTCTTCATTCAAAATGCTGGAAAATCAACCTAGAACCATGAAAAATTGCAAATCTGTACTATAAAGCCAAAACAGTATTCACCATCTTCAGAGAATGATTTTGTAATTTATTTGCAGATAATCATTGTTTTGAGCTCAAAAGCAGTAGTAGCAGTATGCAAATCAGGGAGCCAAATGAACGGCTCTTTCACCGTTGTGATTCGCTTCCAAACGTTCATCAAAATGAGCTGTTCAGGGCTCCCGAGTGGCGCAGCGGTCTAAGGCACTGCATCACAGTGCTTGAGGCGTCACTACAGACCCGGGTTCGATCCCAGGCTGTCACAGCCGGCCGTGACCGGGAGACCCATGAGGTGGCGCACAATTGGCCCAGCGTCGTCCGGGTTAGGGGAGGGTTTGGCCGGCCGGGATGTCCTTGTCCCATCGCGCTCTAGCGACTCCTTGTGGCGGCCGGGCGCCTGCAAGCTGACTTTAGTCGCCAGTTGTACGGTGTTTCCTCCGACACATTTGTGCGGCTGGCTTCCGGATTAAGCGAGCAGTGTGTCAAGAAGCAGTGCGGCTTGGCAGGGTCGTGTTTCGGAGGACGCATGGATCTCGACTGAGTCCGTACGTTAGTTACAGCGATGGGACAAGACTGTAACTAACAATTGGATATCACGAAATTGGGGAGGGGAAAAAAGGGGGCAAAAAAAAAACTGCCTCACCTTTCAAGATTTAGATAATAAAGCGTTTGACCTTTCCATTGTGTTAACAATAGAGGATTGGTTGATTTTTCCATTTATTTCAAGATGATTGAGTAAAAGTATCTTCCAACCCATCGGGTCTCGGAACCCTGTCTACTACATTTATGTTGTAATACGTCCAGCCAACATTCTAACTCCGCCCATAACTTCCGGACTTTATAGCGTTCCCAGAATGCATGAGTTATTGAGTCATTATTAGTTTTACACTTAAGACATGACTCTGCCGTTGTGTTGTAGAATTTGTGAATTTCTTGTGTAATCAATTCTACACATTAGTTTATACTGGATTAATCGTACATTTCTGTTAACTGTAATTTCGTAAGTTATGCTTCAACTTTCCCTCCTTGTGCCGACATCAGTTATTTTTAAGTCTCGGTTCCAATAGTTTATATTTCTAAGAGGTTGTCAGTTGGATCGGCTCTCTGCTCTCTGCAAGGTTTGGTATATCTTCCCTATCATATGAACATCATTTTCTGACTCAAATAAGATTCCCTCAAGGTTGCTCTGATGTCCAGAAGAATTCAAATCAAAATTGCAGGTTTTCCTACTTACAAAGCATGTAGAGGTCTGTAATTTTATCATAGGTACACTTCAACTGTGAGAGACGGAATCTAAAACAAAAATCCAGAAAATCACATTGTATGATTTTTAAGTAATTTGCATTTTATTGCATGACATAAGTATTTGATACATCAGAAAAGCAGAACTTAATATTTGGTACAGAAACCTTTGTTTGCAATTACAGAGATCATACGTTTGCTGTAGGTCTTGACCAGGTTTGCACACACTGCAGCAGGGATTTTGGACCACTTCTATATACAGACCTTCTCCAGATCCTTCAGGTTTCGGGGCTGTCGCTGGGCAATACAGACTTTCAGCTCCCTCCAAAGATTTTCTATTGGGTTCAGGTCTGGAGACTGGCTAGGCCACTCCAGGACCTTGAGATGCTTCTTACGGAGCCACTCCTTAGTTGCCCTGGCTGTGTGTTTCGGGTCGTTCTCATGCTGGAAGACCCAGCCACAACCCATCTTCAATGCTCTTACTGAGGGAAGGAGGTTGTTGGCCAAGATCTTGCGTGACATGGCCCCATCCATCCTCCCCTCAATACGGTGCAGTCGTCCTGTCCCCTTTGCAGA
Source organism: Coregonus lavaretus (assembly GCF_964263955.1). Taxonomy (NCBI): domain Eukaryota; kingdom Metazoa; phylum Chordata; class Actinopteri; order Salmoniformes; family Salmonidae; genus Coregonus; species Coregonus lavaretus. The sequence goes on along the minus strand of NW_028157217.1, from coordinate 298,374 downwards.
AAAGCATCCCCAAAGAATGATGTTTCCACCTCCATGCTTCACGGTTGGGATGGTGTTCTTGGGGTTGTACTCATCCTTCTTCTTCCTCCAAACACCGGTCGCGCAGTGGTCTAAGGCACTGCATCGCAGTGCTAGCTGTGCCGCTCTAGATCCTGGTTCGAATCCAGGCTCTGTCGTAGCCGGCCGCGACCGGGAGACCCATGGGGCTGCGCACAATTGGCCCAGCGTCGCCCATTTTGTCTCATTAGACCACATGACCTTCTCCCATTCCTCCTCTGGATCATCCAGATGGTCATTGGCAAACTTCAGACGGGCCTGGACATGCGCTGGCTTGAGCAGGGGGACCTTGCGTGCGCTGCAGGATTTTAATCCATGACGGCGTAGTGTGTTACTAATGGTTTTCTTTGAGACTGTGGTCCCAGCTCTCTTCAGGTCATTGACCAGGTCCTGCCGTGTAGTTCTGGGGTGATCCCTCACCTTCCTCATGATCATTGATGCCCCACGAGGTGAGATCTTGCATGGAGCCCCAGACCGAGGGTGATTGACCGTCATCTTGAACTTCTTCCGTTTTCTAATAATTGCGTCAACAGTTGTTGCCTTCTTACCAAGCTGCTTGCCTATTGTCCTGTAGCCTATCGCAGCCTTGTGCAGGTCTACAATTTTATCCCTGATGTCCTTACACAGCTCTCTGGTCTTGGCCATTGTGGAGAGGTTGGAGTCTGTTTGATTGAGTGGGTTGACAGGTGTCTTTTATACAGGTAACGAGTTCAAACAGGTGCAGTTAATACAGGTAATGAGTGGAGAACAGGAGGGCTTCTTAAAGAAAAACTAACAGGTCTGTGAGAGCCGGAATTCTTACTGGTTGGTAGGTGATCAAATACTTATGTCATGCACTAAAATGCAAATTAATTACTTAAAAATCTGACAATGTGATATTCTGGATTTTTGTTTTAGATTCCGTCTCTCACAGTTGAAGTGTACCTATGATAAAAATTACAGACCTCTACATGCTTTGTAAGTAGGAAAACCTGCAAAATCGGCAGTGTATCAAATACTTGTTCTCCCCACTGTATATTCTAGAGCGTAACATAAGGTAACCAGTCCATCCCATAATAATACAGTACACACTCAAAGGCAATTACTAGAATGTGTTTAATTTTGGAGTATATGCTAGACCAATTATGTACCAAAGACATCTTAAATCAATGTTTTATGTTTTTCTGCTATGCTTAGGCTATGTATTGTATAACGGCACAATCAATTTAATTCAGGTTTTTCTTTCGGGCTCATAAGCCTAATAGAGTGGCTTGCGAAAGTATTCACCCCCTTGGCATTTTTCCTATTTTGTTGCCTTACAACCTGGAATTAAAATGGATTTTTGCGGGGTTTCAATCATTTGATTTACACAACATGCCTACCACTTTGAAGATGCTAAATAATTTTTTTTGTGAAACAAACAAGAAATAAGACAAAAAAAACAGAACTTGAGCGTGCATAACTATTCACCTACCTACCCCCCACAGATACTCCAATCTCCGCTGTGGAGCTTTGCAGCTCCTTCAGGGTTATCTTTGGTCTCTTTGTTGCCTCTCTGATTAATGCCCTCCTTGCCTGGTCCGTGAGTTTTGGTGGGCGGCCCTCTCTTGGCAGGTTTGTTGTGGTGCCATATTCTTTCCATTTTTTAATAATGGATTTAATGGTGCTCCGTGAGATGTTCAAAGTTTAGGATATTTTTTTATAACCCAACCCTAATCTGTACTTCTCCACAACTTTGTACCTGACCTGTTTGGAGAGCTCCTTGGTCTTCATGGTGCCGCTTGCTTGGTGGTGTTGCAGACTCTGGGGCCTTTCAGAACAGGTGTATACAATTGAAGTCGAAAGTTTACATACACCTTAGCCAAATACATTTCAACTCAGTTTTTCACAATTCCTGACATTTAATCCTAGTAAAAATGCCCCGTCTTAGGTCAGTTAGGATCACCACTTTATTTTAAGAATGTGAAATGTCAGAATAAAAGTAGAGAGAATTATTTATTTCAGCTTTTATTTCTTTCATCATATTCCCAGTGGGTCAGAAGTTTACAGACACTCAATTAGTATTTGGTAGCATTGCCTTTAAATTGTTTAACTTGGGTCAAACGTTTTGGGTAGCCTTCCACAAGCTTCCCACAATAAGTTGGGTGAATTTTGGCCCATTCCTCCTGACAGAGCTGGTGGAATTGAGTCAGGTTTGTAGGCCTCCTTGCTCGTACACGCTTTTTCAGTTTTGCCCACACAATTTCTATAGGATTGAGGTCAGGGCTTTGTGATGGCCACTCCAATACAACTTTGTTGTCCTTAAGCCAATTTGCCACAACTTTGGAAGTATGCTTGGGGTCATTGTCCATTTGGAAGACCCATTTGCGACCAAGCTTTAACTTCCTGACTGTAAATTTTGCTTCAATATATCCACATAATTTTCCTTCCTCATGATGCCATCTATTTTGTGAAGTGCACCAGTCCCTCCTGCAGCAAAGCACCCCCACAGCATGATGCTGCCACCCCCGTACTTCACGGTTGGGATGGTGTTCTTTGGCTTGCAAGCATTCCCCTTTTTCCTCCAAACATAACGATGGTCATTATGGCCAAACAGTTATATTTTTGTTTCATCAGACTAGAGGACATTTCTCCAAAAAGTACGATCTTTGTCCCGATATGCAGTTGCAAACCGTTGTCTTGCTTTTTTATGGCGGTTTTGGAGCAGTGGCTTCTTCCTTGCTGAGCGGCCTTTCAGGTTATGTCGATATAGGACTCGTTTTACTGTAGATATAGATACTTTTGTACCTGTTTCCTCCAGCATCTTCACAAGGTCCTTTGCTGTTGTTCTGGGATTGATTTGCACTTTTTGCACCAAAATATGTTCCTCTCTAGGAGACAGAACGCGTCTCCTTCCTGAGCGGTATGACGGCTGCGTAGTCCCATGGTGTTTATACTTGCGTACTATTGTTGGTGTTGCAGACTCTGGGGCCTTTCAGAACAGGTGTATACATACTGAGATCATGTGACCGATCATGTGACACCTAGATTGCTCACAGGTGGACTTTATGTAACTAATTATGTGACTTCTGGAGGTAATTGGTTGCACCAGATCTTATTTAGGAGCTTCATAGCAAAGGGGGTGAATACATATGCACACACCACTTTTCCGTTATTCTATATACTTTTTAATTTTTTGAAACAAGTTATTTTTTTAATTTCACTTCACCAATTTGGACTATTTTGTGGGTGTCCATTACATGAAATCCAAATATAAATCCATTTAAATGACAGGTTATAATGCAACAAAATAGGAAAAACGCCAAGGGGGATAAATCCTTTTGCAAGGCACTGTATGCCAATGGGGGTTTTGAATGAATCATTACCTTAGAAAGCGCTGTCCATTTCATTGTTAGGCTTTGAAACAACATCCCCAACAACCATGTTTTACACTGTTTCAACCTGCTGTTGAACTTCTTTCTTGAAATTGATCATCACAGTGAGGTGAGCTTTAAAAGTATGATAGGCCTACTGTTTTGATAAGCATTTGAAGTGATTTTCGATTGTATTTGCATTGCTGTCAGAGGTAGAGGGTCAATAGAGCTCTGAGTACCAGGCCTTTAGGATCGGATGGTAGTTGGCAAGTTAGGTACTGCCAAAGCATGTCTAGAGTGCAGAAAAGGAGATTACTGTGACTGAAGGTCACGTGGAATTTGACTGCTGCCATGACTCATGACTGCCAGTGTGGCGGTAATACGGTCACCACTCAATGGATGGTGCAGTGAAGGGAAACCCATGACAGTCAACTCTAAATCCTTCATTTCTTCCCTCTCCTCCTCCTCTCCTCCTCCTCCTCCTCTCCTTCCTCCTCTCCTCCTCCTCCTCTCCTTCCTCCTCTCCTTCCTCCTCTCCTTCCTCCTCTCCTCTCCTTCCTCCTCTCCTTCCTCCTCTCCTTCCTCCTTTCCTCCTCCTCTCCTTCCTCCTCTCCTTCCTCCTCTCCTCCTCCTCTCCTTCCTCCTCTCCTCCTCCTCTCCTTCCTCCTCTCCTTCCTCCTCTCCTTCCTCCTCTCCTTCCTCCTCTCCTCTCCTTCCTCCTCTCCTTCCTCCTCTCCCACTGCAGGCTTCCAGAGATCTAGTGTGTTTCCTGCAGCTGGATCATGTTAATGTGTACTACGGACAGGACTACCGCAGCAAGTACAAGGCCCCCACAGACTACTGCCTGGCCCTCAAGGTGAGAACAACAGCCCAGCTAGTACCACATTAACTTCCACCTAACTCTAACCCCACAGAGTAATGACCCTAACCCCACAGAGTAATGACCCTAACCCCACAGAGTAATGACCCTAACCCCACAGAGTAATGACCCTAACCCCACAGAGTAATGACCCTAACCCCACAGAGTAATGACCCTAACCCCACAGAGTAATGACCCTAACCCCACAGAGTAATGACCCTAACCCCACAGAGTAATGACCCTAACCCCACAGAGTAATGACTCTAACCCCACAGAGTAATGACCCTAACCCCACAGAGTAATGACCCTAACCCCACAGATCAACCCCATTACTAACACCTGAACACTACAGGATCCCAAATGTAATCCTATTCCGTATATCAGGGCTCTATATCAACCCTGTTCCTGGAGAGATACCCTCCTGTAGGTTTTAACTCCAACCCTGTTCCCGGAGAGATACCCTCCTGTAGGTTTTAACTCCAACCCTGTTCCCGGAGAGATACCCTCCTGTAGGTTTTAACTCCAACCCTATTCCCGGAGAGATACCCTCCTGTAGGTTTTAACTCCAACCCTGTTCCTGGAGAGGAACCCTCCTGTAGGTTTTAACTCCAGCCCTGTTCCTGGAGAGATACCCTCCTGTAGGTTTTAACTCCAACCCTGTTCCCGGAGAGATACCCTCCTGTAGGTTTTAACTCCAACCCTGTTCCTGGAGAGAGATACCCTCCTGTAGGTTTTAACTCCAACCCTATTCCCGGAGAGATACCCTCCTGTAGGTTTTAACTCCAACCCTGTTCCCGGAGAGATACCCTCCTGTAGGTTTTAACTCCAACCCTGTTCCTGGAGAGGAACCCTCCTGTAGGTTTTAACTCCAGCCCTGTTCCTGGAGAGATACCCTCCTGTAGGTTTTAACTCCAACCCTGTTCCTGGAGATATACCCTCCTGTAGGTTTTAACTCCAACCCTGTTCCCGGAGAGATACCCTCCTGTAGGTTTTAACTCCAGCCATGTTCCTGGAGAGATACCCTCCTGTAGGTTTTAACTCCAACCCTGTTCCCGGAGAGATACCCTCCTGTAGGTTTTAACTCCAGCCCTGTTCCTGGAGAGATACCCTCCTGTAGGGCCCATCGGGAATAGGGTGCCATTTTGGATGATGCCCTCAACTCTAGTAACACACCTGACCTGTTGTCCCTAGACCAGTACCACCTGCATACTACTTGTTGCTGCTGGTAACACCAGCCCTGCATACTACTTGTTGCTGCTGGTAACACCAGCCCTACATACTACTTGTTGCTGCTGGTAACACCGTTAGCCAGGTTTGTTTTTTATTGTTGAAGAGGATAGTGGCGACGCTGCTCGCTCCGAAATACCTTGTCAGATTCTTCACTTCCTGAAAGGGAGGAAAATAGATTTCTTAGTTTCCTTTTGTGCCTCGTCTTTCAAAACGTCACAGTCCCAGATAAAAAAAAACTGATTGGCAGCTTTAAAGAGGGGAGAGGAGGAGGGAGACTGGGGAGATGAGTTGTTTTGGACCACTCTGATTCCCTGTAGTGATGGTGTTTGGGACAGAGTTGGGGAAGGAGAACGCAGTAAAGAGACATTCTTTCTTTTGGCAGTACTCTTTCAAATAATAGAGGCTGACTGATTCGTTTTTCTATTCTGGTTTGACGGTAATGTTTCCATGTACTCCCTGAGGGGATTAATTGGGTACAGCAGAGGGATTGAGGATGTTGGATCTCTACCTTCAGTCTGCCTGTCAGAGGAGAGAAGTACAGCCTTACATCACCATCTAGTGGCACAGTGTTTAAAACTACAGCGATATCATCTCTGCATTGCCTCACATCTCTGGGGTTTTAGCCCAATTCATCTCAGTCAGGGCTGTAACTACTTATGAGGACACCAAGGTCCGAACCTAGGTCATCTTTTCTAATAGAAATTAAACAATTTAAAATATATATATTTTTACACAATAAAGAAAGCTCAGAACGATTATATTCTTGATCTGACATAGTTCTTAATCGCGCCTGCCTCTTTGCGAATGAGTGGAATTATGAATAGTGGGTTTTTTTTCATTATGTTCGCCTGCGTCCCCTGGTTTTGCCTTTTTAACAGCACGTTCACCACTCTCTCAAAAACCAAACTCTGCATTCCACGGTAAGAACATCATACCAAAGGTCAAGCATGGTGGTGGTGGTGTGATGGTTTGGGGATGCTTTGCTGCCTCAGGACCTGGACGACTTGCCTTAATAGAAGGAACCATGAATTCTGCTCTGTATCAGATAATTCTACAGGAGAATGTCAGACCATCCGTCTGTGAGCTGAAGCTGAAGCGCAGCTGGGTCATGCAGCAAGATAATGATCCAAAACACACAATCAAGTCTACATGAAAATAGCTAAAAAGCAACAAATTGGAAGGTTTGGAATGGCCTAGTCAAAGTCCAGACCTAATCCCAATTGAGATGTTGTGGCAGGACTTGAAACGAGCAGTTCATGCTTGAAAACCCACACGTCACTGAGTTAAAGCAGTTCTGCATGGAAGAGTGGGCCAAAATTCCTCCACAGCGACGTGAGAGACTGATCAACAACTACAGGAAGCATTTGGTTGGAGTCATTGCAGCTAAAGGTGGCACAACCAGTTATTGAGTGTAAAGGGGGCAATTACTTTTTCACACAGGGGCATTGGGTGTTGCATAACTTTGTTTATGAAATAAATATGTACTTGTTGTGTTATTTGTTCACTTATGTTCCCTTTATCTAATATTAGGTTTTGGTTGAAGATCTGATAACATTCAGTATCACAAATATGCAAAAGTGGAGAAAATTAGAAGGGGGGCAAATACTTTTTCATAGCTGTGTGTGTGTGTATATACAGTGGGGGAAAAAAGTATTTAGTCAGCCACCAATTGTGCAAGTTCTCCCACTTAAAAAGATGAGAGAGGCCTGTAATTTTCATCATAGGTACACGTCAACTATGACAAACAAAATTTAAAATCCAGAAAATCACATTGTAGGATTTTTTATGAATTTATTTGCAAATTATGGTGGAAAATAAGTATTTGGTCACCTACAAACAAGCAAGATTTCTGGCTCTCACAGACCTGTAACTTCTTCTTTAAGAGGCTCCTCTGTCCTCCACTCGTTACCTGTATTAATGGCACCTGTTTAAACTTGTTATCAGTATAAAAGACACCTCTCCACAACCTCAAACAGTCACACTCCAAACTCCACTATGGCCAAGACCAAATAGCTGTCAAATGACACCAGAAACAAAATTGTAGACCTGCACCAGGCTGGGAAGACTGAATCTGCAATAGGTAAGCAGCTTGGTTTGAAGAAATCAACTGTGGGAGCAATTATTAGGAAATGGAAGACATACAAGACCACTGATAATCTCCCTCGATCTGGGGCTCCACGCAAGATCTCACCCCGTAGGGTCAAAATGATCACAAGAACGGTGAGCAAAAATCCCAGAACCACACGGGGGGACCTAGTGAATGACCTGCAGAGAGCTGGGACCAAAGTAACAAAGCCTACCATCAGTAACACACTACGCCGCCAGGGACTCAAATCCTGCAGTGCTAGACGTGTCCCCCTGCTTAAGCCAGTACATGTTTTGGGGCTGTTTTTCTGCAAAGGGACCAGGACGACTGATCCGTGTAAAGGAAAGAATGAATGGGGCCATGTATCGTGAGATTTTGAGTGAAAACCTCCTTCCATCAGCAAGGGCATTGAAGATGAAACGTGGCTGGGTCTTTCAGCATGACAATGATCCCAAACACACCGCCCGGGCAACGAAGGAGTGGCTTCGTAAGAAGCATTTCAAGGTCCTGTAGTGGCCTAGCCAATCTCCAGATCTCAACCCCATAGAAAATCTTTGGAGGGAGTTGAAAGTCCGTGTTGCCCAGCGACAGCCCCAAAACATCACTGCTCTAGAGGAGATCTGCATGGAGGAATGGGCCAAAATACCAGCAACAGTGTGTGAAAACCTTGTGAAGACTTACAGAAAACGTTTGACCTGTGTCATTGCCAACAAAGGGTATATAACAAAGTATTGAGAAACTTTTGTTATTGACCAAATACTTATTTTCCACCATAATTTGCAAATAAATAAATTTAAAATCCTACAATGTGATTTTCTGGATTTTTTTCCCTCATTTTGTCTGTCATAGTTGACGTGTACCTATGATGAAAATGACAGGCCTCTCTCATCTTTTTAAGTGGGAGAACTTGCACAATTGGTGGCTGACTAAATTATTTTTCCCCCCACTGTATATATATATATGCGAGGAAAAAAACATATGGGGGATTGGAAGTGATGCAGACAATTACATTGATGGAAGTTACAATCTTTCTGCAATATTAAAGATGATCTACCCCTTAATTTTTTTTTTTATTCATTTGTTTTTAAACATTTTGGGGAAGGTCCTTTCCTGTTTCAGTATGACAATGCCCCCGTGCACAAAGCGAGGTCCATACAGAAATGCTTTGTTGAGATCGGTGTGGAAGAACTTGGCTGGCCTGCACAGAGCCCTGACCTCAACCCCATCGAACACCTTTGGGATGAATTGGAACGGCGACTGCGAGCCAGGCCTAATCGCCCAACATCAGTGCCCGACCTCACTAATATTCTTGTGGCTGAACGGAAGCAAGTCCCCGCAGCAATGTTCCAACATCTAGTGGAAAGCCTTCCCAGAAGAGTGGAGGCTGTTATAGCAGCAATGTTCCAACATCTAGTGGAAAGCAAGTTTTTCCAGCAGCAGATTATGATCAATAATGTCAAAAGCAGCGCTGAAGCCTAACAAAACAGCCCCCACAATCTTTTTATTATCAATTTCTCTCAGCCAATCATCAGTCATTTGTGTAAGTGCCGTACATGTTGAATTCCCTTCCCTATAAGCGTGCTGAAAATCTGTTGTTCATTTGTTTATTGTGAAATGGCATCTGGTCAAACTAAGGGTTGCAGGCTGATTGGTCGGCTATTTGAACCAGTAAAGGGTGCTTTGTTATTCTTGGGTAGCGGAATGACTTTTGCTTCCCTCCAGGCCTGAGGGCACACACTTTCCTGTAGGCTTAGAGAGAAGAGATGGCAAATAGGAGTGGCAATATTGTCCGCTATCATCCAGAGTAATTTTTCATCCAATTTGTCAGACCCAGGTGGCTTGTCATTGTTGATAGACAACAATAATTTTTCCACCTCTTCCACACTCACTTTACGTAATTCAAAATTACAATGCTTGTCTTTCATAATTTGGTCATTTATGTGTGGATGTGTAGGTTCCAAATCTGTTGTTGGCTTTATATAATTTATCTTTGTTTCATAGTATAGTTTATTCTTTTTGTTTAGTTTATTCACGTGATTTCTCAATTCACAGTACGTTAATCGGCTGTGCAGCCAGACTTACAGTATTTGCAGTTCCTTTGGCCTCTCAACCGTACCATTTTTCAATCCCTCATCAAGCTGCGGGGATTTAACCGTTTTTACTGTCATTTTCTTATGGGTGCATGCTTATTAGTAACTGGAATAAACCATTTCATAAATGTGTCAAGTGCAGCGTCTGGTTGCTCCTCATTACACACTAACCAGCAAATATTCATTACATCTTCAACATAGGAATCACTACAAAACGTATTGTATGACCTCTTATACACTATATTAGGCCCAGCCTTTGGAACTTTGGTTTTCCTAGATATGGCTACTATATTATGATCCGATGGCTGTTTATGTTTAGAGTCATATTAACATGCAGATTTCTGCAGCATTAGTAAAGATGTGAAAGATACATGCGGATGATTTCATTCCTGTTCTGTTTGTAAATATCCTGGTAGGTTGACTGATAACCTGAACCAGGTGGCAGGCACTGGTTACAGTTTGAAGCTTTCTCTTGAGTGGGCAGCTTGATTTGATTTGATGAAAGCCAGTCAATATTTAAATCACCCAGAAAATATACCTCTCTGTTGATATCACATACATTATCAAGCATTTCACACATGTTATCCAGATACTGACTGTTAGCACTTGGTGGTCTATAGCAGCTTCCCACCAGAATGGGCTTTAGGTGAGGCAGATGAACCTGTAGCCATATTACTTCAACAGTATTTAACATGAGATCCTCTCTAAGCTTGACAGGAATATGTCTCTGAACATAAACAGCCACACCTCCACCATTGGCATTCCTGTCTCTTCTGAAGATGGTGAAACCATGTATTGCTACCACTGTATCATCAAATGTATTATCTAAGTGAGTTTCAGAGATAGTCAGTATATTAATGTTATCTGTTACAAGCAAGTTATCAATGTCATGAACCTTGTTTCTTAGGCTACTGTTAATGTGGGCTATTTTTAGCACTTTTCTGGGATTCTTCATTGTTTTTATTTATTTACTTGGGAGCCTTATCAGAGGTAGAAATGACAGTGATATTTATGTTTTAGCTGATAGTGCAGGGTGAGCTGCACACAGTGGACTTCCTATTAGGGCAAACCGCCTCAGTGCTAACAGTATAACTCAGGTTCATAGGGATATGACTAAGAGGGATATACATTAGGTTACTGACATTGACTGCCAATGCCCCTGGGACAATGTACATTTGCAGCAGCCCTACAACAACTTAGCGACACAATGGTGGCCGGGGACTTTAATGCAGGGAAACTTAAATCCGTTTTACCTCATTTCTACCAGCATGTTAAATGTGCAACCAGAGGAAAAAAAACTCTAGACCACCTTTACTCCACACACAGAGACGCATACAAAGCTCTCCCTCGCCATCCATTTGACAAATCTGACCATAACTCTATCCTCCTGATTCCTGCTTATAAGCAAAAACTAAAGCAGGAAGCACCAGTGACTCGGTTAATAGAAAAGTGGTCAGATGACGCAGATGCTAAGCTACAGGACTGTTTTGCTAGCACAGACTGGAATATGTTCCGGGATTCTTCCGATGGCATTGAGGAGTACACCACATCAGTCACTGGCTTCATCAAAAAGTGCATCGATGACGTCGTCCCCACAGTGACCGTACATACATACCCCAACCAGAAGCCATGGATTACAGGCAACATCCGCACTGAGCTAAAGGGTAGAGCTGCCGCTTTCAATGAGCGGGACTCTAACCCAGACGCTTATAAGAAATCCCTCTATGCCCTCCGACGAACCATCAAACAGGCAAAGAGTCAATACAGGACTAAGATTGAATCGTACTACACTGGCTCTGACGCTCGTCGGATATGGCAGGGCTTGAAAACTATTACAGACTACAAAGGGAAGCACAGCCGCGAACTGCCCAGTGACACGAGCCTACCAGACAAGCTAAATCACTTCTATGCTCGCTTCGAGGCAAGCAACACTGAAGCATGCATGAGAGCATCAGCTGTTCCGGACGACTGTGTGATCACGCTCTCCGTAGCCGATGTGATTAAGACTTTTAAACAGGTCAACATTCACAAAGCCGCAAGAGCCAGAACGATTACCAGGACGTGTACTCCAAGCATGCGCTAACCAACTGGCAAGTGTCTTCACTGACATTTTCAACCTGTCCCTGACTGAGTCTGTAATACCAACATGTTTCAAGCAGACCCCCATAGTCCCTGTGCCCAAGGACACTAAGATAACCTGCCTAAATGACTACCAACCCGTGGCACTCACGTCTGTAGCCATGAAGTGCTTTGAAAGGCTGGTCATGGCTCACATCAACACCATTATCCCAGAAACCCTAGACCCACTCCAATTTGCATACCGCCCCAACAGATCCACAGATGATGCAATCTCTATTGCACTCCACAGTGCCCTTTCCCACCTGGACAAAAGGATTACTACGTGAGAATGCTGTTCATTGACTACAGCTCAGCGTTCAACACTATAGTGCCCTCAAAGTTCATCACTAAGCTAAGGACCCTGGGACTAAACACCTCCCTCTGCAACTGGATCCTGGACTTCCTGACGGGCCGCCCCCAGGTGGTAAGGGTAGGTAACAACACATCTGCCATGCTGATCCTCAACACGGGGGCCCCTCAGGGGTGCGTGCTCAGTCCCCTCCTGTACTCTCTGTTCACCCATGACTGCATGGCCAGGCACGACTCCAACGACATCATTAAGTTTGCCGACGACACAACAGTGGTAGGTCTGATCACCGACAACGATGAGACAACCTATAGGGAGGAGGTCAGAGACCTGGCTATATAAATACTTATTTTCCACCATAATTTGCAAATAAATTCATTAAAAATCCTACAATGTGATTTTCTGGAAAAAAAATGCTCAAATTTTCTGTCATAGTTGACGTGTATCTATGATGAAAATTACAGGCCTCTCTCATCTTTTTAAGTGGGAGAACTTGCACAATTGGTGGCTGACTAAATACTTTTTTCCCTCACTGTATATAGCCTCCCTACTGTTATTTCCCATTGACTCTGTACCGGTACCCCCTGTATATAGCCTCTCTACTGTTATTTCCCATTGACTCTGTACCGGTACCCCCTGTATATAGCCTCGCTACTGTTATTTCACATTGACTCTGTACCGGTACCCCCTGTATATAGCCTCCCTACTGTTATTTCACATTGACTCTGTACCGGTACCCCCTGTATATAGCCTCCCTACTGTTATTACACATTGACTCTGTACCGGTACCCCCTGTATATAGCCTCTCTACTGTTATTTCACATTGACTCTGTACCGGTACCCCCTGTATATAGCCTCCCTACTGTTATTTCACATTGACTCTGTACCGGTACCCCCTGTATATAGCCTCCCTACTGTTATTACACATTGACTCTGTACCGGTACCCCCTGTATATAGCCTCCCTACTGTTATTTCCCATTGACTCTGTACCGGTACCCCCTGTATATAGCCTCCCTACTGTTATTTCCCATTGACTCTGTACCGGTACCCCCCCTGTATATAGCCTCCCTACTGTTATTTCCCATTGACTCTGTACCGGTACCCCCTGTATATAGCCTCCCTACTGTTATTTCACATTGACTCTGTACCGGTACCCCCCTGTATATAGCCTCCCTACTGTTATTTCCCATTGACTCTGTACCGGTACCCCCTGTATATAGCCTCCCTACTGTTATTACACATTGACTCTGTACCGGTACCCCCTGTATATAGCCTCCCTACTGTTATTTTATTTATAGAGAGAGGAGAGGAGAGGAGAGGAGAGGAGAGGAGAGGAGAGGAGAGGAGAGGAGAGGAGAGGAGAGGAGAGGAGAGGAGAGGAGAGGAGAGGAGAGGAGAGGAGAGGAGAGGAGAGGAGAGGAGAGGAGAGGATTTATTTATTTATTTTTATTTTACTTATCTATTTTTTACTTAACACTTATTTTTCTTAAAACTGCGTTGTTGGTTAAGGGCTTGTAAGTAAGCATTTCACTGTAAGGTCTACCTACACCTGTTGTATTCGGCGCATGTGAAACGCATGTTACATCTTCGGCCGTTGTAGGAAAGATGCATCGTTAAAAAACTTGTGAGCATATGTTCCATCGCTATCGGGAAACCGTGCCCAGATCTCGGATAACCAAGAGCTAAAACCTTGCATAATTTGGTCAGCAGAATCTGTCCACGAGAGATTATAGCCCAATAAAGACACAAATGAGAAAAATCCGAACATGTTATTGTATCTATGGTGTCATGCGTCATTACCACTGAATGTCTGTTTAAACAGTTGGGATGCATCATTAACATGGCCTACTGTCTTGTTTGTTTTAGCACCCTCAGATCCAGAAGAAATCCCAGTACATCAAGTACCTGTGTTGTGATGATGTCAGAACACTACACCAGTGGATCAACGGGATACGCATCGCCAAGGTAACGTTACGTTGCCTCAGCAACAACTTAATGAGAGCGAGTAATGGAAAGCAGAACCATAGTCTTGGTGCTCACAGGAACACCTCAATGGCCAAACGTGATGTGTTTGGCTCTGACTGAAAGATGTGGGAACATCTGATAAAGCTGGGGTGTATTCACTATTAACCAAACAGAAGCAACCGGAACAAAACACCAGGAACCTACCTGAATTTGTTCAATATAAACCCTAGTTTTCGTTGCAGAACGTTTTACGCTTGGAGTGAACATTTTCCGATGCAAACCATTTTGCTATGTTGCAAACCGACTAATGAATACACCCCTGATGTCTGTTGACTAATGAATACACCCCTGATGTCTGTTGACTGACTAATGAATACACCCCTGATGTCTGTTGACTGACTAATGAATACACCCCTGATGTCTGTTGACTGACTAATGAATACACCCCTGATGTCTGTTGACTAATGAATACACCCCTGATGTCTGTTGACTGACTAATGAATACACCCCTGATGTCTGTTGACTGACTAATGAATACACCCCTGATGTCTGTTGACTGACTAATGAATACACCCCTGGTGTCTGTTGACTGACTAATGAATACACCCCTGATGTCTGTTGACTGACTAATGAATACACCCCTGATGTCTGTTGACTAATGAATACACCCCTGATGTCTGTTGACTGACTAATGAATACACCCCTGATGTCTGTTGACTAATGAATACACCCCTGATGTCTGTTGACTGACTAATGAATACACCCCTGATGTCTGTTGACTAATGAATACACCCCTGATGTCTGTTGACTAATGAATACACCCCTGATGTCTGTTGACTAATGAATACACCCCTGATGTCTGTTGACTGACTAATGAATACACCCCTGATGTCTGTTGACTGACTAATGAATACACCCCTGATGTCTGTTGACTGACTAATGAACACACCCCTGATGTCTGTTGACTAATGAATACACCCCTGATGTCTGTTGACTGACTAATAAACACACCCCTGATGTCTGTTGACTGACTAATGAATACACCCCTGATGTCTGTTGACTGACTAATGAATACACCCCTGATGTCTGTTGACTGACTAATGAATACACCCCTGATGTCTGTTGACTAATGAATACACCCCTGATGTCTGTTGACTGACTAATGAATACACCCCTGATGTCTGTTGACTGACTAATGAATACACCCCTGATGTCTGTTGACTGACTAATGAATACACCCCTGATGTCTGTTGACTGACTAATGAATACACCCCTGATGTCTGTTGACTGACTAATGAATACACCCCTGATGTCTGTTGACTGACTAATGAATACACGCCTGATGTCTGTTGACTAATGAATACACCCCTGGTGTCTGTTGACTGACTAATGAATACACCCCTGATGTCTGTTGACTGACTAATGAATACACCCCTGATGTCTGTTGACTAATGAATACACCCCTGGTGTCTGTTGACTGACTAATGAATACACTCCTGATGTCTGTTGACTAATGAATACACCCCTGATGTCTGTTGACTAATGAATACACCCCTGATGTCTGTTGACTGACTAATGAATACACCCCTGATGTCTGTTGACTGACTAATGAATACACCCCTGGTGTCTGTTGACTGACTAATGAATACACCCCTGATGTCTGTTGACTGACTAATGAATACACCCCTGATGTCTGTTGACTGACTAATGAATACACCCCTGGTGTCTGTTGACTGACTAATGAATACACCCCTGATGTCTGTTGACTGACTAATGAATACACCCCTGATGTCTGTTGACTGACTAATGAATACACCCCTGATGTCTGTTGACTAATGAATACACCCCTGATGTCTGTTGACTGACTAATGAATAAACCCCTGATGTCTGTTGACTGACTAATGAATACACCCCTGATGTCTGTTGACTAATGAATACACCCCTGATGTCTGTTGACTAATGAATACACCCCTGATGTCTGTTGACTAATGAATACACCCCTGATGTATGTTGACTAATGAATACACCCCTGATGTCTGTTGACTGACTAATGAACACACCCCTGATGTCTGTTGACTGACTAATGAATAAACCCCTGATGTCTGTTGACTGACTAATGAATACACCCCTGATGTCTGTTGACTAATGAATACACCCCTGATGTCTGTTGACTGACTAATGAATACACCCCTGATGTCTGTTGACTGACTAATGAATACACCCCTGATGTCTGTTGACTAATGAATACACCCCTGATGTCTGTTGACTAATGAATACACCCCTGATGTCTGTTGACTGACTAATGAATACACCCCTGATGTCTGTTGACTGACTAATGAATACACCCCTGATGTCTGTTGACTAATGAATACACCCCTGATGTCTGTTGACTGACTAATGAATAAACCCCTGATGTCTGTTGACTGACTAATGAATACACCCCTGATGTCTGTTGACTGACTAATGAATACACCCCTGATGTCTGTTGACTGACTAATGAATACACCCCTGGTGTCTGTTGACTGACTAATGAATACACCCCTGATGTCTGTTGACTGACTAATGAATACACCCCTGATGTCTGTTGACTGACTCATGAATACACCCCTGGTGTCTGTTGACTGACTAATGAATACACCCCTGATGTCTGTTGACTGACTAATGAATACACCCCTGATGTCTGTTGACTGACTAATGAATACACCCCTGATGTCTGTTGACTAATGAATACACCCCTGATGTCTGTTGACTGACTAATGAATAAACCCCTGATGTCTGTTGACTGACTAATGAATACACCCCTGATGTCTGTTGACTGACTAATGAATACACCCCTGATGTCTGTTGACTGACTAATGAATACACCCCTGGTGTCTGTTGACTGACTAATGAATACACCCCTGATGTCTGTTGACTGACTAATGAATACACCCCTGGTGTCTGTTGACTGACTAATGAATACACCCCTGATGTCTGTTGACTGACTAATGAATACACCCCTGATGTCTGTTGACTGACTAATGAATACACCCCTGATGTCTGTTGACTAATGAATACACCCCTGATGTCTGTTGACTGACTAATGAATAAACCCCTGATGTCTGTTGACTGACTAATGAATACACCCCTGATGTCTGTTGACTAATGAATACACCCCTGATGTCTGTTGACTAATGAATACACCCCTGATGTCTGTTGACTAATGAATACACCCCTGATGTATGTTGACTAATGAATACACCCCTGATGTCTGTTGACTGACTAATGAACACACCCCTGATGTCTGTTGACTGACTAATGAATACACCCCTGATGTCTGTTGACTAATGAATACACCCCTGATGTCTGTTGACTGACTAATGAATACACCCCTGATGTCTGTTGACTGACTAATGAATACACCCCTGATGTCTGTTGACTAATGAATACACCCCTGATGTCTGTTGACTGACTAATGAATAAACCCCTGATGTCTGTTGACTGACTAATGAATACACCCCTGATGTCTGTTGACTGACTAATGAATACACCCCTGATGTCTGTTGACTGACTAATGAATACACCCCTGGTGTCTGATGACTGACTAATGAATACACCCCTGATGTCTGTTGACTGACTAATGAATACACCCCTGATGTCTGTTGACTGACTCATGAATACACCCCTGGTGTCTGTTGACTGACTAATGAATACACCCCTGATGTCTGTTGACTGACTAATGAATACACCCCTGATGTCTGTTGACTGACTAATGAATACACCCCTGATGTCTGTTGACTGACTAATGAATACACCCCTGATGTCTGTTGACTGACTAATGAATACACCCCTGATGTCTGTTGACTAATGAATACACCCCTGATGTCTGTTGACTGACTAATGAATAAACCCCTGATGTCTGTTGACTGACTAATGAATACACCCCTGATGTCTGTTGACTAATGAATACACCCCTGATGTCTGTTGACTGACTAATGAATACACCCCTGATGTATGTTGACTAATGAATACACCCCTGATGTATGTTTACTAATGAATACACCCCTGATGTCTGTTGACTGACTAATGAACACACCCCTGATGTCTGTTGACTGACTAATGAATACACCCCTGATGTCTGTTGACTAATGAATACACCCCTGATGTCTGTTGACTAATGAATACACCCCTGATGTCTGTTGACTGACTAATGAATACACCCCTGATGTCTGTTGACTGACTAATGAATACACCCCTGATGTCTGTTGACTAATGAATACACCCCTGATGTCTGTTGACTGACTAATGAATAAACCCCTGATGTCTGTTGACTGACTAATGAATACACCCCTGATGTCTGTTGACTGACTAATGAATACACCCCTGATGTCTGTTGACTGACTAATGAATACACCCCTGGTGTCTGTTGACTGACTAATGAATACACCCCTGATGTCTGTTGACTGACTAATGAATACACCCCTGATGTCTGTTGACTGACTAATGAATAAACCCCTGATGTCTGTTGACTGACTAATGAATACACCCCTGATGTCTGTTGACTGACTAATGAATACACCCCTGATGTCTGTTGACTGACTAATGAATACACCCCTGGTGTCTGTTGACTGACTAATGAATACACCCCTGATGTCTGTTGACTGACTAATGAATACACCCCTGGTGTCTGTTGACTGACTAATGAATACACCCCTGATGTCTGTTGACTGACTAATGAATACACCCCTGATGTCTGTTGACTGACTAATGAATACACCCCTGATGTCTGTTGACTAATGAATACACCCCTGATGTCTGTTGACTGACTAATGAATAAACCCCTGATGTCTGTTGACTGACTAATGAATACACCCCTGATGTCTGTTGACTAATGAATACACCCCTGATGTCTGTTGACTAATGAATACACCCCTGATGTCTGTTGACTAATGAATACACCCCTGATGTATGTTGACTAATGAATACACCCCTGATGTCTGTTGACTGACTAATGAACACACCCCTGATGTCTGTTGACTGACTAATGAATAAACCCCTGATGTCTGTTGACTGACTAATGAATACACCCCTGATGTCTGTTGACTAATGAATACACCCCTGATGTCTGTTGACTGACTAATGAATACACCCCTGATGTCTGTTGACTGACTAATGAATACACCCCTGATGTCTGTTGACTAATGAATACACCCCTGATGTCTGTTGACTAATGAATACACCCCTGATGTCTGTTGACTGACTAATGAATACACCCCTGATGTCTGTTGACTGACTAATGAATACACCCCTGATGTCTGTTGACTAATGAATACACCCCTGATGTCTGTTGACTGACTAATGAATAAACCCCTGATGTCTGTTGACTGACTAATGAATACACCCCTGATGTCTGTTGACTGACTAATGAATACACCCCTGATGTCTGTTGACTGACTAATGAATACACCCCTGGTGTCTGTTGACTGACTAATGAATACACCCCTGATGTCTGTTGACTGACTAATGAATACACCCCTGATGTCTGTTGACTGACTCATGAATACACCCCTGGTGTCTGTTGACTGACTAATGAATACACCCCTGATGTCTGTTGACTGACTAATGAATACACCCCTGATGTCTGTTGACTGACTAATGAATACACCCCTGATGTCTGTTGACTAATGAATACACCCCTGATGTCTGTTGACTGACTAATGAATAAACCCCTGATGTCTGTTGACTGACTAATGAATACACCCCTGATGTCTGTTGACTGACTAATGAATACACCCCTGATGTCTGTTGACTGACTAATGAATACACCCCTGGTGTCTGTTGACTGACTAATGAATACACCCCTGATGTCTGTTGACTGACTAATGAATACACCCCTGGTGTCTGTTGACTGACTAATGAATACACCCCTGATGTCTGTTGACTGACTAATGAATACACCCCTGATGTCTGTTGACTGACTAATGAATACACCCCTGATGTCTGTTGACTAATGAATACACCCCTGATGTCTGTTGACTGACTAATGAATAAACCCCTGATGTCTGTTGACTGACTAATGAATACACCCCTGATGTCTGTTGACTAATGAATACACCCCTGATGTCTGTTGACTAATGAATACACCCCTGATGTCTGTTGACTAATGAATACACCCCTGATGTATGTTGACTAATGAATACACCCCTGATGTCTGTTGACTGACTAATGAACACACCCCTGATGTCTGTTGACTGACTAATGAATACACCCCTGATGTCTGTTGACTAATGAATACACCCCTGATGTCTGTTGACTAATGAATACACCCCTGATGTCTGTTGACTGACTAATGAATACACCCCTGATGTCTGTTGACTGACTAATGAATACACCCCTGATGTCTGTTGACTAATGAATACACCCCTGATGTCTGTTGACTGACTAATGAATAAACCCCTGATGTCTGTTGACTGACTAATGAATACACCCCTGATGTCTGTTGACTGACTAATGAATACACCCCTGATGTCTGTTGACTGACTAATGAATACACCCCTGGTGTCTGTTGACTGACTAATGAATACACCCCTGATGTCTGTTGACTGACTAATGAATACACCCCTGATGTCTGTTGACTGACTCATGAATACACCCCTGGTGTCTGTTGACTGACTAATGAATACACCCCTGATGTCTGTTGACTGACTAATGAATACACCCCTGATGTCTGTTGACTGACTAATGAATACACCCCTGATGTCTGTTGACTGACTAATGAATACACCCCTGATGTCTGTTGACTGACTAATGAATACACCCCTGATGTCTGTTGACTAATGAATACACCCCTGATGTCTGTTGACTGACTAATGAATAAACCCCTGATGTCTGTTGACTGACTAATGAATACACCCCTGATGTCTGTTGACTAATGAATACACCCCTGATGTCTGTTGACTGACTAATGAATACACCCCTGATGTATGTTGACTAATGAATACACCCCTGATGTCTGTTGACTGACTAATGAATACACCCCTGATGTATGTTTACTAATGAATACACCCCTGATGTCTGTTGACTGACTAATGAACACACCCCTGATGTCTGTTGACTGACTAATGAATACACCCCTGATGTCTGTTGACTAATGAATACACCCCTGATGTCTGTTGACTAATGAATACACCCCTGATGTCTGTTGACTGACTAATGAATACACCCCTGATGTCTGTTGACTGACTAATGAATACACCCCTGATGTCTGTTGACTAATGAATACACCCCTGATGTCTGTTGACTGACTAATGAATAAACCCCTGATGTCTGTTGACTGACTAATGAATACACCCCTGATGTCTGTTGACTGACTAATGAATACACCCCTGATGTCTGTTGACTGACTAATGAATACACCCCTGGTGTCTGTTGACTGACTAATGAATACACCCCTGATGTCTGTTGACTGACTAATGAATACACCCCTGATGTCTGTTGACTGACTCATGAATACACCCCTGGTGTCTGTTGACTGACTAATGAATACACCCCTGATGTCTGTTGACTGACTAATGAATACACCCCTGATGTCTGTTGACTGACTAATGAATACACCCCTGATGTCTGTTGACTAATGAATACACCCCTGATGTCTGTTGACTGACTAATGAATAAACCCCTGATGTCTGTTGACTGACTAATGAATACACCCCTGATGTCTGTTGACTGACTAATGAATACACCCCTGATGTCTGTTGACTGACTAATGAATACACCCCTGGTGTCTGTTGACTGACTAATGAATACACCCCTGATGTCTGTTGACTGACTAATGAATACACCCCTGGTGTCTGTTGACTGACTAATGAATACACCCCTGATGTCTGTTGACTGACTAATGAATACACCCCTGATGTCTGTTGACTGACTAATGAATACACCCCTGATGTCTGTTGACTGACTAATGAATACACCCCTGATGTCTGTTGACTAATGAATAAACCCCTGATGTCTGTTGACTGACTAATGAATACACCCCTGATGTCTGTTGACTGACTAATGAATACACCCCTGATGTCTGTTGACTAATGAATACACCCCTGATGTCTGTTGACCGATGTCTCTCTGTGTCCCCAGTATGGGAAGACCCTGTAAATACACCCCTGATGTCTGTTGACCGATGTCTCTCTGTGTCCCCAGTATGGGAAGACCCTGTATGTGAACTACCAGGAGGCTATGAAGAGGACTGAGGCAGCCTACGACTGGTCCTCTCTCTCTAGCTCCTCTATCAAGTCTGGATCCAGCTCCTCCAGCCTGCCTGGTGAGTGGTGGTGGACACACAACACAACACAACACACATGCGCACTCAGTCATTTCAGGAAGAACAATTCCAGGAATTTCAGTTTACTTCCTGGAATGACTGAATTGAAATTGATTAGACCCAAACCCTGCAGCAGTTACCACGTACTTAGCCACAGTACAGTATTTATAGGATTTGTACTTGCGTGGCCTCCTGAGTGGCGCAGCGGTCTAAGGCACTGCATCGCAGTGTTGCGCCGTCACTACAGTCTGGGGTTCGATCCCAGGCTGTGTTATTACCGGCCGTGACCGGGAGTCCCATAGGGCAGCGCACAATTTGCCCAGCGTCGTCCGGGTTATGGGAGGGCTTTACATGGCTCATCGCGCTCTAGCGACTCCTTGTGGCGGACCGGGGCACCTGCAGGCTGACTTCGGTCGTCAGTTGAACAGTGTTTCCTCCGACACATGGGTGTGGCTGGCTTCCGGGTTAAGCTCTATCTCTCTCTCTCCTGTCTATCTCTCCCTCTCCTCTCTCTCTCTCTCTCCTGTCTATCTCTCCCTCTCCTCTCTATCTCTCCCTCTCCTCTCTCTCTTCTCTCTATATCTCTCTCTTCTCTCTCTCCCTCCTCTCTCTCTCTCTCCCCCTCCCTCCCTCCCTCCCTCTCTCCAGAATCCCAGTCGAACCACTCCAGTAGTGATAGTGGTGTTGCTGTGTCAGAGAGCAACCTGTCAGGCCACACCCGCTCTCAGAGCCAGGTCAGCTCCATCTTCTCCGAGGCCTGGAAGAGAGGCACCCAGGATGACTCTAAGGTACCACGTCACCTCCTCCTGTACTCACACCCTCACCTTACCCTATCACCTGTCTCTATTGACCTGCCTCAGTATTCCTCACCTTACCCTAGCACCTGTCTCTGTATTGACCTGCCTCAGTATTCCTCACCTTACCCTATCACCTGTCTCTGTTGACCTGCCTCAGTATTCCTCACCTTACCCTATCACCTGTCTCTGTATTGACCTGCCTCAGTTTTACCCCAGGAGTGTGACTGACATTCTGTCATGCCCGATTCCCACTATAGGGTCAAACCGAGTCAAGCCAAGCTATATTGGGTTACACATCCACCATAGTTGCTGGAAGGAAAATGTGAAAAATAAAATATCATAGCCAGCACTGTATGGTTCGGGGTCGACCCTATAATGTGAATGGGGCATCAGTGTTGCAGTGTCCGACGCGGACTCCGTCCTTTCATGGTCCAGTCCAGGGGTGACTGACTGTGCCTGTTGTCTCTCCCCTCCACTGTTCTCCCCAGGAGAGGAAGGTCAAGTCAGTCAAGTTTCATACCGTGCCCCTGTGTACTGGAGGGACTGAGGTTTGAGGTTGGGGGTGACTCATGTTTTATCATTAGACTTTTGTAATCTGCACATTCCTTCGGTACACTAACAGAACTGGGTCACCCTTGGTAACTAGTGGTTAACGTGTGGTTAATAATGTTTGGTGACTGGGGCTGTGGGACTCATGACTGTCTGTCTGTTTGTCTGACCGCACAGCGCTGGTGTTCTACTGTGTTACAGTGTTTGTCACTGGCTTGTGTGAGAACACTAATGGTT
This sequence comes from Coregonus lavaretus, assembly GCF_964263955.1. Classification (NCBI taxonomy): domain Eukaryota; kingdom Metazoa; phylum Chordata; class Actinopteri; order Salmoniformes; family Salmonidae; genus Coregonus; species Coregonus lavaretus. The sequence goes on along the minus strand of NW_028157217.1, from coordinate 274,447 downwards.
TTGCAGTCTAAAAATGGCTCTTGGTCAGAGTGCAGGAGGAAATCGCCTAGTGATGTTTGTTGTCAGTGTGTTTTTAGGCTCATGTGTTTTGAAAGCCCAGTTCCACTTCTACTCATGAGTTGTCATTTGTTTGTTTTTTGCTGAATGTACAGTTGATCTGCTGAATGTACAGTTGATCTGCTGGAAGTACAGTTGATCTGCTGGAAGTACAGTTGATCTGCTGGAAGTACAGTTGATCTGCTGAATGTACAGTTGATCTGCTGGAAGTACAGTTGATCTGCTGGAAGTACAGTTGATCTGCTGGAAGTACAGTTGATCTGCTGGAAGTACAGTTGATCTGCTGAATGTACAGTTGATCTGCTGAATGTACAGTTGATCTGCTGAATGTACAGTTGATCTGCTGGAAGTACAGTTGATCTGCTGGAAGTACAGTTGATCTGCTGAATGTACAGTTGATCTGCTGAATGTACAGTTGATCTGCTGGAAGTACAGTTGATCTGCTGGAAGTACAGTTGATCTGCTGGAAGTACAGTTGATCTGCTGAATGTACAGTTGATCTGCTGAATGTACAGTTGATCTGCTGAATGTACAGTTGATCTGCTGAATGTACAGTTGATCTGCTGAATGTACAGTTGATCTGCTGAATGTACAGTTGATCTGCTGAATGTACAGTTGATCTGCTGAATGTACAGTTGATCTGCTGAATGTACAGTTGATCTGCTAGATGTACAGTTGATCTGCTGAATGTACAGTTG